>NC_139723.1:61172024-61368486 GCF_964211835.1 Anser anser | reverse complement strand
CCGCCCCTCCGCGCCCCTCCGCGCCCCGCTGCCCTCCCATGCGCGGCGCTGCGCCGGCCGCGGAGGCACAGGGGACGCCGCGGAGCCGCCGCCGCTGTAAGTCGGTGCCCGGCGACCTGTTGCGCGGCCGCGGAAGGGAGGCGGGAGGGCTCCGCACCGCTCCGCACCGCTCCGGGACGGGGGGATTGGGGTAGGGGGCTCCGCGGCCGCGCTGCGCCCCGGGCACGGCCCGTCCCCGGGATGCCGGTGATGGGCCGGTGTCGGGCACCGGGGGTCTCCGCCGTCCGCGGGGAGCCCTGCCGGGGGTCGCGGCACCGCCCGGCGGCGGTGGGGAAGGACCGTGAGCCGCGGGGCTGGCTGCGGAGCGGCTCCGCCTGCCCCCGAGCAGAAAGTTTTGCACGTGGTGGTGGCTCGGTAAAGGACAGCGCAAGGCGGCCGGGCTCCTCGCGCTGTTTCTGGGGAGGAAACCTGAAGTTTTGGTTTCAGAGGGGGAGTCGCTTGGGCATCGCGACCGGGTGAGCTGCGGGGAATCCGGAGCCGGGTTTCTTTGTCTGCGTGCGGTGAGCAGCGCTGCATTCCTTGCGGGAGCAGCGTGCTCTGCTTTCCGTCTCGCTGCAGGTCCCAGGAAGCCGCCAAGGTCCTCCTGGAGGAGCTGGGGCAGGATCAGGGTTCGGCTCTGCGGGGCTGGTGGCAGCGCTGCGGGGTTAGCGGCTGAAAGCAGGACCGGTTAAATCAATGGGACGTACAGCAGACCGCCTCCCCTCCAGCCGCTTCACTGATCCTGCACAAAATTCAACCAGCCCCAAGTAATTACAGGGTCGTAGTAAAATGACTCTGCACCGTGGCTGTGTCGGTAATTTGAAAATACCTATTTTCACACTTGATTTAGGCTGAGAGCTGCATGCTGCAGAGCTCCAAAGAAGTAGGGCAGGGAGTCTGTTGTTTAGCCTTAAAGTAGTGTTTACTACTGGGCTGCTGTGACAAGTAGCCTGTTGAAGTGTAATTATAAATCAAAGTCTTGGTTGAACCTCTGTTCCTAGATAAAATCTATATCTGTAATTTGCTGACCACTTCTTGTCTTTTACATACAAATATTATTATTTCTAAGGAAAAGTTGCCTGAAGGGAGTTGACTCATTTTATTCAAGATGAACATTTGCTCACTGACTGTAAATTACCTCCGCTGAAGAATTTGAGGCTTGCATAATTTCCAGCAGCAAATAGAGAAATCAGAGATGTCATTTATGCCGTCTAATATTCTAGTGAGATTCTGGACCAAGCTAATTGTTAGAACCTGCTAAAGGACGCGTACAGAAACACTGCTTGTCAGTAAATTGTGATAATTGCCTTTAAGGGTGTTTGACTAGTCCATGTGTGAGCTAATCTCAGCAACCACAGCGGAGGAAAGAGATGCGTATAGATATGTATCTTTGTTCTGTTTGGGGAAATATGTTAGCTTATCTTAAATGTGAATTGGCATACTTTGAATTCTTCTCAATAGATGACATTGTGATGATAAAAGCGATGTTACTGGCACAGTTAAAGACCAGGGTATGTGAAAGGGGCAAGTGGTTCATAAGACATGACATCGCTCGCTGAAAGACACAGTCTTCTGTTTTAGTGGGGTGAAATGCTGAATGCCTTTCTCAGGAGCAGTTTGAGAGCGTATCTCGCTATTTTTTAAAAGTAGGGTTTGTTACTGTGGCTGTGGGTGGGCTTGGGAAACGCGCAGTGATCTGTTCCTCCCCTCTGCATACGGTCTGTAGCTCACTAGCCTCCAACGTGTGCTTAGCTGCAGGGTGGGTTTTTTAAGTTTGCATCTATTTTGTTGTGGTTGTGGGCTCATTCTGAGCGATCCTTCACAAGTGGTGCTTGCAGGAGTGCAGAGCCCCGTGAAAGACCTGAACGCCTGGGTTTGCAGCCTTTGACGTGAACTTTACTAGCCCTGTTTCTGAGCCCTGTGTGCATGGTATAAGAAAGTTTTCAGTGTACTCTGAGTTCCTCCAGCATATAGGGGTACAGGAGGAGAATCGTGTTTCCTGGCATGCCGTAGAGATCGTGGCACGCTTAGGCTGTGGTGTCTACACAATCACTTAACTGGGAGAGAGAGGAAGGGGGCAGTGAGCATCTTCAGTCTTCAGATCCTGGCAACGCTATTGTCTCTGATCAGTAGGTGTTTAGCTCCCGTTCTGCTCCCTGGCAAAGGAGACCTTGCAGGATTAGTTCCTCAGTGTGAGGAAAGCCAAACTGCAGAGATCTAGGAAATGCTGTGCATTGCATGGTGGTGGCATTTAAAAAGGTAAAGTCTGAGGAAGTTCTAAAAACTTGCAGGGGATTCTTTGCTGGTGAAGGGTTCCCCTTCCCATCTGTGTCTCCCCACAGTTTGTGTGCTAATGTTTCGAGCCATGACCCTTTCTGTAATCCTTCAGTTCCAGCAGGTTTCAACCTGAGAGGGTATGGTCAGTGTAATCTTTTTGGCTATAGATTAAGTGAGTAATTTTAGCCCAAGATTAGTGCTCAGGATCCTTGAATGGCATCTCAGTCTTTATTTGCCAGACTCTCTGCCAGTTAATACAATTGCATTAAAGATGATTTCATTTTTCTTTTAAAAGGATTTGTGCTGTGAGGTTGTGCCATCCTCCCTAAGTTGTTCTGTGCTGAGTGTTAATGCATTGCATAGGCTGGTCTAGGGAACATTGTTTTAAAACACCTTTCCAAACTTTTGCATGGTAGAGTGAGCCAGATACTCTGCCATGTGGCTCTGATGGGAAGTGTTCCTTGCAGTTTTGGAGGAGTTTGGATTGAGTACTGTTTACTGAGCTGTATTGCTTGCTCTTTTCAATCCCAGTTAAACTGCACCAGGGAAGTCGTTTTGCGGATTAAAGGAAATGGGTTATGGTAGTTTTGCAGTAAGGTGTCTCTTTGTTTCTTAATTGGTGTTGGCTTGAGGGTGGTTCATTTTTTTTCCCTGTGACTGAAGTGAAAGGTATATCAAAAACTTGCTGTTGTATCTGACAAATTGATTATTCTGTATATTATTTAGGGAGGAGGATGGTGCTGACTATGCTGCATCTAATCTGCATTTGTTGAAGAGTGTGTGTATATTCCATATGCACAAACAGGATATTCTGAAATAGAGTCTGTTGGCCAAATGAATCATCTATGGTGTTGATTTTGTTGAAGGTTCTGGTCATCTGAACCTAGAAAAACAGATGTATTTAGTAAAGTTTTTTGAGGGTTTTCAACCTCTTGTGTCATCTGTAAGTGTGAAATGCAGGAATAGAGTTGTACAGTACTGTACTGCTTAAACATCCTCAGGAATATGAAAATGTTTGAGTCTGTGAGAGAGGGAAGTGCATCCACGTTAAACACCTCCACAGGCAGCCCCGGGTCATGCTCTGACTTTGAGCACTGGGAGCTTCCCAGGTAGGCTCTCGCCCCATTCCTTATTTGAAAGTGCAGTAAAAGAGACTCTGAGCATAAGAATATCATAGTTATTAGGGAAGTCTGGTTTTCTTCTTTCTCCAAGCTTCCTTTGCAGAGAGAAGTGAGATGATTACAGTAGCAATCACAGCCATAGCTTGCACTGGGCTCCATATGCTTCATCTCTTATTTGCACTGTGGCTTTTTGGCCATTGTCTTTTTATGGTTGCCAGTATTCCTCCGTTTCCATGTACTCCTCTCTGTTTTGGCTCAACTCTTAATTAAATCTGGAATCTTGCTCCTTTAATCACACGTAAGCCTACATATCATGGCAGATAACAGGAATACTCATCTCCAGAGAGAGACTGAACAGCACTGTGTTAGTGAGGAGTAGAACAGTATGGGGTATGCCTTGTGTTTTATGTCTCCTCCACACCTCAAAAGTAACCAGCAGCTGTCAATGGCTTGTGCTCTGAGTACCCGACTCTTAATCTTAAAGTAGCTCCATCACGGCGATGCCTCAGTGGCTTCAGCTGGCAATGAAAACACGTCTTTTTGCTGACTCTGGCCACATAAATGCTGTATCACTACAGCAGGCAGCTGCTGTCGGAGTTCAAGATGTAATCTCTGAAATACAATCATAATATATTTTTTTAAGGGTTTTGCAAGTTTAAACCTATGATCCTTGCTAGGTTTTCCTTTTAAGGTTACCCTTTTTCATTCTCTGCTCTTGCATATGGAATCATTATACCGAAGCGAAGCTTCCTAATGGGATTAGTAGTTTTTTTGTTCCCCATACAGCTTTTGACATTCCTTAGGTATTCTGTCTGGTAGCTCTTCCTGCTATGATTCAGTACAGGAGAATGTTTCAAGCATGTGCATGTGTACATATGTAATGAATCAGCTGGTCTCGGCTGGGGAAGGGTGAGAAAATCAGTCCTGGTTCCTTTTCTTTCTCCTCCGACTTACATGCTTACACTATATTGCTATGAAAGTTGGAGATCAGGTTTCCCAAGATAAACCTGCTCTTGGGCAACAAATTTGGAGTATGTCATTTATGAAACTCATCTAACAAAAAATAAACACATGCCAAAGGTAGATGCAATTCTCTGACCACTCATCTATAAATTAGGGCTTTTTCCCATCTTATAGTAAATAATAGATACGCTTTTTGATTTTGAACAATGAAATTATTTGTCTCATTAATCGTATTAATTTTTTTGTTTGTTTGTTTGTAGGTGTAGAAGAAAATGTCAGTCAGCATGCATGAAAATCGCAAATCTAGGGCCAGTACTGGCTCCATAAACATATACTTATTCCACAAGTCATCCTATGCTGATAGTGTCCTTACTCACCTGAACCTTCTGCGTCAACAGCGTCTCTTTACAGATGTACTTCTCCATGCTGGAAACAGGTCATTCCCCTGCCACAGAGCCGTTCTGGCCGCTTGCAGCCGCTATTTTGAAGCAATGTTCAGTGGGGGGCTGAAAGAGAGCCAGGACAGTGAAGTCAACTTCCATAACTCCATTCACCCAGAAGTCCTGGAGCTGCTTCTGGACTATGCGTATTCCTCCAGGGTTATCATCAACGAGGAGAACGCGGAGTCGCTGCTGGAGGCCGGCGACATGCTGGAGTTCCAGGACATTAGGGATGCTTGTGCAGAGTTTCTGGAGAAAAACCTACATCCCACCAACTGTCTCGGCATGCTGCTGCTGTCGGATGCTCACCAGTGCACCAAGCTTTATGAACTCTCTTGGAGGATGTGCCTTAGCAACTTCCAGAGTATTAGTAAAAGCGAAGACTTCCTCCAGCTGCCCAAAGACATGGTAGTGCAGCTCCTTTCCAGTGAAGAATTAGAAACAGAAGATGAAAGGCTGGTATATGAATCAGCTATCAACTGGGTCAACTACGACCTGAGTAAGCGTCACTGCTATCTTCCCGAGCTCTTGCAGACGGTGAGGCTGGCCCTCTTGCCAGCCATATACCTCATGGAGAATGTGGCAATGGAAGAACTTATCACCAAGCAAAGGAAAAGCAAAGAGATAGTAGAAGAGTCGATACGATGCAAGTTAAAGATCTTGCAGAATGACGGAGTAGTCACTAGTCTGTGTGCCAGGCCCCGTAAAACTGGCCATTCGCTTTTTCTTTTGGGTGGCCAAACCTTTATGTGTGACAAGCTGTACCTGGTGGACCAAAAGGCAAAGGAGATCATTCCGAAGGCTGACATACCGAGTCCGCGGAAAGAGTTCAGCGCTTGTGCCATAGGCTGCAAAGTGTATATCACTGGGGGACGTGGATCAGAAAATGGAGTCTCCAAAGATGTGTGGGTGTATGACACTCTTCACGAGGAGTGGTCGAAGGCTGCTCCCATGCTGGTAGCTCGGTTTGGGCATGGCTCTGCCGAGCTGAAGCACTGCTTGTATGTCGTAGGAGGACACACCGCAGCAACGGGTTGCCTTCCAGCTTCCCCTTCAGTATCCTTAAAGCAAGTCGAACAATATGACCCTGTCACCAACAAATGGACCATGGTTGCCCCGCTGCGAGAGGGAGTGAGCAACGCAGCTGTAGTCAGTGCGAAGCTTAAGCTGTTTGCTTTCGGAGGTACCAGTGTTAGCCACGACAAGCTGCCCAAGGTTCAGTGCTATGATCAGTGTGAAAACAGATGGACAGTACCAGCCACCTGCCCCCAGCCCTGGCGCTACACAGCTGCAGCTGTTCTGGGTAACCAGATTTTTATTATGGGTGGAGATACCGAATTCTCTGCGTGCTCCGCTTACAAATTCAACAGCGAGACGTACCAGTGGACTAAGGTGGGAGATGTCACAGCCAAGCGAATGAGCTGCCATGCAGTGGCATCTGGAAACAAGCTGTACGTTGTTGGAGGCTACTTCGGCATTCAGCGATGCAAAACGTTGGACTGCTACGATCCCACGTTAGACGTATGGAACAGCATAACAACCGTGCCCTATTCGCTAATTCCCACGGCGTTTGTCAGCACGTGGAAGCACCTCCCCTCATAATTGTGTGTGTGTTGCAATTAGAAATTATCAGGTAAGAAACAGCACCTTTAAATTCCACAGTAATAATGTTTTTCACAAAGCTTTTCAGCCGCAGCTCTGGGGAGGGTGAGTATATGCAATCCACGGGCGCAGCCGGAGCGATGAGGCACATACGTTCACGGGCTGCTGTAAGCCAGACACTGAGGCTGTGACAAAGCCAGGTGCTGCAAGTAGTTTGCTACATTCTCTGCATCCACTGCTCTTTATGGAGCCTTTTGCTGCATGATTTAGATGTTGAAAAATGTTATTTTTGCTAGACCCTGTGCTAGTGGGGAAATGCAGAGAATCTTTTGAACCCTGAATCCCGCTCTGCATTTAAATACCAAATGCATGCTAAGCAAGGGTTCCGTGCTATTTTCCTGACTGCACAAGCCAGGTCGCTGTATATCCAGTAGCAGGGATTGTAAATCCTGATCTGAAGCATGATAGTGAATTCACTTGCATTTCCAGGCAAGCAGCGTGCTTTCCCCTTTGGGGAAACTTGCTGACTTACATCCATTAAAGGTGTTTTACGAGCACTTCAGGCCTGGATTTCTGTCTCACCTAGACAGCAAGGTCGCACCTGCCTGGACTAAGGTTGAATTTGGCCCACTGATACACTTTAAAGTACATATTTTTCAAAATATTTATGGACATATATGTTGGACTAGATGTAGTGTCAGGAAGACATATAATTAATATTGCTGGCTGAAATAATTACCAGTCTATAGCACACACTGTTCCAAAACAATTTAATTATACATAATGGGCCAAGCTCTTACCAGATGCAACTTCAGCATTGTGCCTTCTCACAAGTTAAGTCTCTATTTGGCCTCGCTTGTTTGGTTCTTGTAAATTTCTGATTTTTAGGAGGAAAGGAGAAAATATTCATTAAATAAATAAATAAATCTGGGTACCTACACATATTGCCAACATCTTTCAAAACTTTTTTTCGTTGTAGACTGCTACCTGTTTCAACTATTTCCCGCTTTTCCTAATTTTTATCCTTCCAAGTGTTGCATCACATAAAATTATGTTACTGACATTTTCCAGAACTGTTAGTCCATGTATTTTGCAACAGATCTGGCAGACTCCTGCTAGTGTTGATGTATTGCTTTTCTCCCCCCAAGAGACTTCAGGACAGAATCGCAGTTACCACCAGCCAACCAAAGAAGCGTAGTGGCGTTCTTAATCCTAAATAATCTGTGTGCCCTGTGAGTGGTAACTTGGTTTTGGATTTGAACTGTGTGCAATGGGACCATGAAGGCAGGCTGGTTAGAATGTACAAGACAAATAAATGCAGCTGAAATAATTACATGAGCTTTGCATTTGCATCTAAGTTACCTAGAGGTGCAAATGAAATAGGTTCTCCAGAAATTAGGAAGAACAGCTCATGTTTAGAGACTCCCTGGGTTCAGACCATGGTGATGTGTTTTTTTTTTTTTTTTTTCCTGTTAAGTTTTGCAGCTGGAGACTTTTGCCCAAGTCTTGCAATAAATGTCAAGCCCAAATGTCTTTGAAGCAGTGTAGATAAAAGAATACACTCAGGAATTTAATGGTAGCTGTGAAGTCCCTTTCACTCTGTAATATTCCAGGTAAACTGAGGATTTGCCTTGCAGTTGTCTTTCAGATGACTGGGAGCTTTGAGTAGAGAATACAGGCCTGCGAAGCAGCAGGTCAGCACAGAAATCTCATGTGAAATTGGGCTGTTTTATCTCCTTTGTTTTTCCCAGACCTAGTCTTGAGAAGGCAGGGCAAACCATTGAGGCTCACCACATCCGAGGTGCTGGGGTAACCGCACCGCCTGACGGAGAGCAGGCAGAAGGCTTGATTTCTGTGCAGTGGCTTCCCCGCTACCTGGGAACAACATCCTTGGTCAATTCCTACTACTACTCACTTCCAGCAGTTCTCAGTGTTATCAGAACAGTAGTATTGTATGCCTGGACTCACGTCTGTGCCAAGAAAAATATTGACTTATTCTTCAGAGACTGACTTAATTGTTCTAACATTTACAGTGCATGAGATGGCGTGTTTTATTTTGAAAGCACGTCCTCAGAATATAGCGGTGCAAAAAGCTTTCATTTGCTTTGCAATATCTTGTTAAAAGCCATTACTTTAGCTTCACTAACACACAAGATAACTGAATGAATGCAACTGCAGACTGAAATCTCTCCAATTCTGTGTGCTCATCCAGCAAGTAGTTTTTTTCTTTTTTTTTTTTTTCCTCCACTGACTCCTGCTGCTTTGTCAGTGGGTGGGAGGGACAAAAAGGAAATTACTTCTGATTACCCTCTGTTTTCATGGCGCTGTGTGGCCCCAGTCTGACAGCTTTTAGGAAGACTTTAGTCTGCTTTGTCCCTTTCCTCAAACTTGGGGCTTTTGAGTAGGTTGGGGATATTTTTACTTTGTTTCTGAATCATTTTATATATATATATATATATATATATGTATAAAGTTCATCCCATAACAGGAAAGGTTGTTTTAGCTTCAGTGTTTGTGTGTGTGTTTCAATGGGAAGAATGACATGTTACCTTGAAGAAAGTCTAGAAAGCACTAATCAACACTAAATGCAGAGACTTTTTTTTTTTTTTTTTTTGATGTAATAAAGATAGTCTGTTTCAAGCCCCAAACTGCAAAAAGGCATGATTCTTGGGGTTGTTACATGGGCTGCTATGTTTCCTGTAAGTGTTCCCTTTTGTGCCTTAAACATAACAGCTTGAGAGATTTGGTATGTTGAAATGAACTGTGAGTTCACTGGGGCTTCTTTGCATTGTAGCGATGGAGGATTTGACTCTGAAAATGCTAGCAGTGCTGTCAGAAATGACTGTTAACAAGCTGATGATGGTTTGGAAGCTGGCATTTTAATATGGCTTCAAAGTGAAAAAGGAAAGCACAATCTCAGCATCCAAAGGCTGAATTTTTCATTGAACAATCAATTTTTATAAAAGACTCCAGGATAGAATTATTGATGCATGGTGCGTTGCTGTGTGAAAAGAGATGAAGCAGATTTCTGCTGTAATGAATAGCAGAATTGTTTTAAGTAGGGGGATTAATATGACCCTTTCTATACAGTGAATAAATTCAATTCAGAGTTCTTCATGGTAAAAAGGAGGCATTGGGGTGAGACACCTTCACCTCTCCTTCTGCTTTATTCCAGCCAGGTTTGCTGTGGCCCAGTGACAGAAAAGCTTTGTGTGCAGCTGAGCTTCTGTAGAAGAGAAATGCACAAGCTTATTTCACTTAAAACAAATCCACAGACCCTGGACGCTGAAGTGTTAATCCTGGGGTAACATGGAAATGTTAAAGTATGCAGGACGCAGAGCCCATCGTGTGAAGCAGCATTAGGCCAGTTTGATTTAGCTTTCCAATGGCTGGATTTATAGCCAAAAAATTAACTGACCCCTTTCTGGGGGTCAGTGGGATGGTTTGCTAAGTAGGTCTAATAAGGCAGAATCTGACCCTAAATAATTGTGTCATGGCTGGTTTATTTATCAGTAGTTGGCTATTACACATGAACACTAAGGTGGCAGGGGGCGGGGAAGCCCATCAACTGGATTGTGTCCTAAGCCTAGCTTTTAGATTTTCTTTGACATCTAACAAAAACCTTATGGTACATTGTCTCAGCAAAACCTTTTAAGCCTCCTCTCAATCTCTCTCTCTCTTTGTCCCCATGCTTTTAGTTTACTCCATTATTTGGAGAAGAGAATTGGAACCTCAGATCTGGAGAAATGGTTTTAATGAAGAAGAATCGTTCAGCGCCTCTTGCATTTGAAGAAAATCATCTGCACCTTGTAAATTACCTAACCTAGACATGAAGGAATGGGAGGAAAAAACTGTCTTCAGTGCTTCAGCACGTGGTTTAAGTATGAATGAATGAACCTCTGATCTGGTCCTTGTGCTAGTAATTGTGGATTAATGCCACTATTAATCAGTCCTTCAAAAGAGACAGGACTTCTCTGAGCTGTGCAGCACACAACTCTTGATTTCCGTGGACTCCGCTGTTTGTACGTGAAATTTGAAATGGTTGTCACCTCCCTTTGTGACGGCTTGAAGTGCCAGCTCCAGCTGCAGGGGAAGCAGGCCAGGTCTGAAGCAGTGCGATGCCGCTGTGGGTGAAGAGACAGCGGTACGGCTGGAGAACTCCGCTTGCTGGAGTGTGCTGGTCTGTGGGCAGCGCCTACAGCATCTCCTGGACCCCATGCTGCAACGTGCAGCGAGCGACCTCCCACTAGATAAGGAAGAACACAGTGGTGAAATGTTCTTGCAACAGTGGCGAACAAAAGTGACATCCCCCAAATGCTCATTGTTCCCTTTCCTCCCTGTATTTATAAGTAATTCAGACTGTCCCATTCCTGTTATGTTACTTGTTGTAGATATAGTTATTTATTGTTCTGTGCTTGCATGCTGAAACAATGCCTGCAATTGTCTTCATGTTAAGGGCTTGTGTGAATTGTCGTATGTTTTGCACATTTTGTGATCGCTGACTTGCTCTGCTGCACAAAGAAAGAAAACTGCTGGGTAATGGTTGGAGGTGGGAGGGAGGGAGGGAGAGGTGGCTTCCTGGTCGGAAATGGAAGGATTACAAGGCAGGATCTTAAATTACACCCATACTAAAGGAAGAAGCCATGGAGGTCACTTTCTCAGGCCACCAGCTCCCCAGGTTGCTTGCGGTGTGTCTTGTAGATGGTGTCCTTGCTACGTGCCGTTTGCTGGTCATGCCTTTCAATTTCTAATCTGGAAATAGCCAAAATCACTTGCAGCTCTCTCTTTGTGCAGCTACCTGATTGCAACGCAAATACTGTGGAATAGCTTCTGGATACCAAGCCCAGGTGAAGTTGTTGTCCAAAGTTATTTATTTATTTATTGGATTAGCAAAGGGGATACTTTCAATATTAGCCACATCAACCTGAGTAAGTGGAGTGTGGCTGATTCAAGAATAAAAGCAAAAAACCTCAAGATGTCTTAGTGATGAAGTCTTTTTTTTTTTTTAAATAAAAAAATAAGGAAAAAAGAGCAGCAATTTTGCACTGACCAGATTGCCTCATCAACTTGGATTTCAGATGATCATCTGAGTGGGCAGGTGTGAAAGACCCAAGTGCTTTAGCAAAACTCTCATGGGGATAGAAAATGAATTTCAAAACTCCTAGTCTTAAAAACAACCCTCAGACTCTTCTGCCTTTTATTTTCCATAGTCAGGTATGTATGTAAACACTTGGTTGCTCAGGAGCATCAGGTACAGTCCTGAGAAACTAAACTTTTACCTTTAAATATATTTTTTTTCTGTCTGCTCTTGAGATAGACACAAACCTACTCTTTTCCTTCTGGACTTCAGAAGCTTATTTTTCACAGGTGCTTTCTTTGCCAGATTCTGTTATGAAGCATGTATTGTACCGTGTTTTTTTCTAAATGTTTCTGGAGCCCAACTTAACTGGCACATTCAGTAACATGGTTGGTGTGTGCTGCATTATAAGTAAACAGCTGCATGCGTGCATGCAAAACAAAAATAGTCACATTGGTGATGCTTGCCTTTCTCTGTGTGACAGTGATGTAGCTGTAGTTGTGAAAGCTTTGTCATCTGAAAGTAGTTACACTGGTCACTGGAAGTTTCTCTGTGCTGCCTTAAGTTTGACTTGGTGTTTGGAGTAGACCCTTACATTTCAGAAATAGAGTACTTGGAGTTCTGTGAATACTGAGACAATATAAATTAGCAAAGGCATTAGCAGCTTTTTTTTTTTTTTTTTTAAGGGTGAGGCCCAGCTAGATGCAAACAGTTATAGTTCCTCTGGTTAAATTGGTTTGTTGAAATGATAGAATAAAAAAGCGTGTAAACCCACAACCTCCCTCTGCCCATCATTGGTTCCTTTCTCCTAGCTGGCTTTCAAGCAATAGGAAAACATCTTAGGTAGGGTAGATCTTCCCTCTGTATCCCTTAGCTTGCACAGGTTGCCCTGCTGAAGGCTTGAACTGCTGGTGCCTCGCATCTTGTGGGTTGCTCCTGCGAGTGCAAAGTGAGCTATCACATTAGACATCCTCTGTTTTGCATGTCCTCTCCCCGGGTGCTAGTGACTACATGAGGTACAAGGAAGTGAAGAACCAGGCCCCCCAGGGCCCCCTTCCTTGAATAAAGGCGTACAGGTTCAAGACCTGTTTTTCCCCGTCAAACTGATTTGAGTACAGACGTGGAGCTGCCCTGCACCTCTCTGCTTAGCTTGTAGCACAGATGCTCCGCGGCACCGTGCAGCTTCCGAAAGCAGGATGAGTTTTCTGCAGCTGTTTCCAAAGTTGTGGTCTGCTTTCAAGCCCTCGATACTAATTCCTGTGTGTAGGCTGAAGGAAGCTGGAGCCAGGGTGGGCCTCTGGCTCTGCAGGGAATAAATACGCTGGGCTCTTGCTCTGAACTGGTGTGGGAATCCTGGCTGGCTGCTGGACCGTTCCCGTCCTGCTGAACACCCCGCGCTTTGAAGCGAGTGCAGTTCACAGCGGAGTGCACACAAAAACCTTGGCATAAGACGAGAAGGTTCCTCTTATTTTGCAGGCTGGTTGCTGTAGAAACATGTAACAAAGGACAGCCTTCCTCTTCTGGTATAATTGTGCAGCCCCTTTTCTCTAGGTCTGACACCTGTCTGAATAAGAGTGATTAGAGCAGAATAATGTTCCCTTTCCTGGCTATTGAAGATGTGGTTCATGTACTAAAAGAAAACTGTACAAGTGAAGAAGTAAAATGTTTATGTTGTGTCTTTTTGTTTGCTACTATGTCTTAAGGTTTTGTAAAACTTGCATTTTTTTTTTTCACAATGTGAAACTGAAGGTCAATAAATTATTTGAGATTTTCTCTCCATGGAAGTATGATTCTATGACTTGTTTAAAGTGTTGTCTCTTCCCCCTTCCCCTCACGCCCCCCTTTCCTCTCCATCCCCCAATGTTTTGAATCCATTATAATGTTCTTTTCATGTCCTCTTAATAAAAGGACGTCAACAACATGCAGTTTACTGCTTTGGTTTAAGCTTCTGCTTCAGTTGCATTTCCCCTCCCTTTGTTCTGTTCTGCTGCTGTTACTATGATCTGTATCTCAAAGTTCAGCAGCTAAACCTCCGAGAGCCTCAAAACATTTAAGAACAGGAAATGCAAGTTTGCTGGTGCTTGCTGTACAGTTCGGCTAGTGCTTGATATGACTTGGAAGCAGTATTAAGGATCTCGAATCCTTCGTAATTATTTGCCAGGAAAAAAAATATGCTGGCTGTGTATAAAACATTCCAGTTGTTATATATAATATATACACAGAGCCAAAGTCTTTGATCTATTAAGCTCATTTACATGTTTTTTATATATATATATATTTATGCTATTGATCTTCTATGTTGGCTTGGCACCTCTCTGGCCATAAGATGTCCCTTACCTTTGTCCAGATCTAAAATAATATTTTACCGTAATAACGTACCCTGTAAGTTCAGTTCCTCAGGTCTGCTAAGTACCGGCCTGCTTTCCTGCCTAGAAGAGGGTTTTTCTCCAGTACATTGCTTTGGTGTGAAGGGGCAAGACCTTTCTTACCCGCTTTTTTACCCCCCCCCGCCCCCCCCCCCCCCCCCCGCTACCTGCTCTCCAGTTCCTTTCCTTCTACAGCCCTAAAGAAGGAAAAAGAAAAGGAGGCCTCCACAGGCCACAGCGCAGAGCAAAGAAGACACTGGTGCTTCAGTTGCTGTCATCAGCCTGTATGGCCTGGATTCTGGCCCTGAAAGTAAACTTGCAGTGCTTATTCAGCATATGTAAAGAAAGGTAAAGAAGTAGCAGGAAGTATAGCTTTCTGCAGGAATTAACTTTTCTGAAATCTTCTAATTTTATTTATATCAAAATTCCTGTAGCTACCCCCTGAAAGTCACAGAATTCTTCAGGGTGTTTTTCATCACCAGAAAGTCAGGATCACAATACTAAGTGGCTTACAAGGCCTAGGCACTGCTCACTTTCCCTGTGTTTGAGGTATCCACAATCAGTCTTGGCTGGGGGAGTGGATGCTTGCCTTAGGGAATCTTGAGATACAAAGGGTATTGGAAGAAATCAGCCATCTCACGGAATAGGGAAAAGTTACATTGATTACTGTGTTCATTGGAAGCTCTTTACTGGACAATAAACTGTGCATTTTTTGGATTTACATTTTGCCAGGGTCTGGGCTAAGCAGCCTTGGGCATGAACAGACTCACGTGCCCTGACTCGCTGGTGTCATTTTAGGGTGTGTGGGTCCTTCCTGGGGAGCTTTCATACCACCGTGGATTCAAACTCCCTTTGCTTGGTTCTGAATGGAGAAGACTCACACTGGACATCCAATACGTATGGTGAGAATTTGAAACAGATAATTTGCATTTAAATTTGAAATATAGCTGATAACCTGGAAACTAGACACCTGCAGGGCATCAGCACCTGCAGGGCATGATGAGTACGGACAATAAAAGTCTTGAGTGAGCAGCAAGGTATCAATCTACCAGCACTGCGCAAGGCTCCATCAGGCATACCTGGATGGTCAGCCCTGACCTGGACAAGCCCCAAAGGCCCTGTCTGTGCTGGCTGTGCCTGGCATCAGTCTCTGGCCCGGGGCTGGCTGGTGTGCAGCAGCCCACAGCTCTTGCAGCAGCCCCTCATGCTGGCAGTGGCTCAGGTGGCTGCTGGAGCGCTCTGGCTCCCGAAATCTACTCAGAAAGCTCAGGAGTGCAAGTTTGCATGGGCCAGAAACATGCTGGGGGTCATTCAAGCACTTAGCAGGCAGGTGATGGTGTTCCAGTGCCTGGGAATGTTCCTACGCATGGTTTAATACATTGCCGCAGTCATGGCCAGCGCATCCGGGTGGCATCATGTTAAGGGAAAAACGGGTCCAGGAGAGGTGGAGACATGCTGCTCCTCCAAATGTTGTGTCATCAGAAGTGCCAGGAGGAGAGAGCACAGCCACCCATGAGTGTGTGAAGAACAGTTTGTGCTCCTGAAGGCAGGAGATGGGAGTACCCTGCGGGCTTTGTGGCACCAGGCACAGTGTCTTCTCATTCTGATTTCCAAAAATGAAAATGGAGTGAAAACTTGTCACAAAGAGACACCTTAAGTGTCCAAGCAAGAACATATATCCGCGTCCTTATCCTCAACTAGCAAATACCAAATGAGACAAAGTTAAGGCTCTTTGCTTTAATGGACCACCAATGCCTAGCTCTACTGGCACAGCTTTCATTTCTGCCCTTACACCTCTAAGAGGCAGTGACCTGTGATGATAAGCTGGCCTATCATGAGCGTGTATATGTGCATGAACCATACAGGAAGACGCATAAATATCATAGAGAAATGTACAGTTTATTCAAATCCTTACATTTGTACATAGGCATGGCATGAAACAAAATACAAGCTCCCTCAGTGGATAACATATGCACATACACAACAGGACCATCTGCCCTGTGTGTGCCTTTAATAATGGCCCATGAATTTTGAAGTATTCGTACGTGTTAGAAACTGTGCATTTGAATATGAGAATCACCCTTAAGACTGAAAAAGTGCATAAGGCAATGACTGAGAATTAAAATGTGTGATTAAATAAACTACAAATCTCCTTTATAATCATTTTTAGGCTATGCTTCTGGCCAAGCAGTCCTCTGACAGTCTCAGAAAACCAAATTAGACAATGCGTCCTTTTTTGTGTGTGTCCATCCAGTTACCCTGGAAACCATCATCTTTATCTCTGAAGCGATGGGGAGCGGTGAAGGAGGCAAAGCCATAGGAATTTCTGCCAGGACCCCTCCTAATCCTACTCTTACGTTATCAGACATTTAGTAAAATACTTCATGCTTGTGTAGATGAAATGAAGTTCATTTGACATTTTGTAATTGCTGTGCCAAATTTTTCAGTCACATCCCATGCTCTGATCCAGAGGCAAAGTTTATGGTTGGTTGTGCTATTCAATTGCAACTGAACATTTATATAAGCCAGGGTCACAAATACAAACTAATACTTTACATATCTGCAGATATTTCAGATATTTCACAGCATTTCAGGCTGCTGTATAAGACTGGCTGTGGCAACCTGCATTTGTATTCATGTTGCTAATCAACTGGCTTGTGAAGTGTTTAAACAGGGATGTTGTCTCCCAGGGCTAACAGAAATAGAGGGGGCTTGCCACAAGGTAAAGATAAGTGGTCTGGTGTTTTAGATAGTGGTCTCCTGTAAGGAACAATAGCTCTTCCAGGAAGAAGGTTACTGTTTAGCTAAAGAGAGCTGATAGAAAGCAGACATGTTTAGAGCACTCTCAGCAGCAGTTGAATCAAGGTGTTATCCTGCTCTGCAGTGTTGAGAGGTACTGAGCAAAAGAAAGAAATATGTAGGTCTGACTTTAAAAAGCATTACATTTTCTTTTCAGATCCCAAAGTAGAACCGCCTTGCCTCACAAGTACTTTAAAGAGTAGTTCAAAGCCTGGCAATCACTGCAAAAGGCCTCATGCAGTACAGATTTTCTTCTGGGGCAAACTGCTGGCTGGGACAGCCTGGCTTGGCCTGTGGGAAGTGGCAGAATAAGCAAAAGTTAGTGAATGGGCTGGAAAATGTGTGCCTGTGCAGGCAGAATATTGTCAAGGTGTTCATTTCCACACCAGCTTAGTCCTCACTTTCTTCCACTTCCATCTTTGTTCTCACAGACCCTTCCTGCCTCTTAGATCTGTTGCCCCATCCCATCTGAAGAAGTGGAGAGCACTGAGTCAAGCAAATATGAGGAGGACAAAGGGAGATAACAGAGTTGGAAAGCAAACCAGGCTGAATTCAGGGTGTTTGTGCTGCCCGGTGGCCCTAAGACCACCCTTTGGATGTATGAGGATATATAAGTAAATTTAAGAAGTGAGGCTGGGTCAGTGGTCTGCTCCAGCTCCCACCTGCAAGCCCTGCCAGCTGTGTGAAAGCTGGTGCAGGACATGCAGGGATTTCATCCCAGTGGGACAAAACTAAGGCAGGGAGAAGCCATCTCCTACAAACTGCTGTGCTAGCACAACTTGGGTTCACAGGTGATTGCTGTTGATGGCATTTACTTACAAACTGCTGTTGAATGTGGCCCAGGGCCTGTATCCCCCAGCCTGACAATCCCACAGAGGATCTGCCTCTGTCTCACTCTACCTGAATAGAAGAGCTTTAGCCCCTTTTTCACGTGGTGATCAGCTGTTTGAAGCTGTGTTTGGCACTGGCCTGTGTCTAGCTGTTTCTGGTTAACTTTGCAAAACCCTGGAAATACTCGTGTCATAAGGTGAGATCGGATGTGTTGCGTTAGCTAGTGTTTTGTCAGCTTTAAAAGGGTTAGTCATCAGTGCTGATGCGTGTCCTCCTCTGTTTAGCTGAACCATGCCTTTCATCTGTGATCCTGAATAAAAGGTTCTGGGACAGCTGGGTGCATACACTCTTGGTAAAAGTGGCAGGAGCTGACCTGTGCAGTTTGCAGCCTCAAAACTCCATCTGTGTTGCTGCAGGTGTTTTGTACCAGAAATTATTTGTGACTGCATTTTCAGCAAATCAACTCAGGTTGACAGAAACACCTCCCTCCTCCCTGCCTCCTACCTGTATGAAAATACCACTCCTTTAGTCACAGAATATTTTTAGCACCAAAGTGACAAAAGACAAGCCACAGTTCCAGCCAGTGATGCTGTTTCCCACCCATTTTGTTCTTTCCTCCCATCTATTTTTCCTCACATGATGTGTATCTGCAGGTACTTTTTGCAAATCCCCTTGTGATGGACACTTGTTTTGCTTGGTCTGCTGTACAAACAGGGAACATTTTTCAGGGTGTGACAGGAAAGCCACCTGCCTACGTCCCAGCTGCAGCATGACAGCGAGGGAGGCACTGCTGTAAGGAGGGAACTGCTCGGGCGAAAAGCCACTTATCATGGGAGATGTTCTGGGTAAGCAGCATGGGCTGTGTGGACAGAGGCTTTTATAGCACAGGCAGTGACCGTGACACCTTGAGAAAAACAGGAGCTTTTTTTGCAGCTTGAAGGTAGAGCGAAGCCTCCAAGCTGCTGAAGAAAGGGACTTTCCTGGGGACCTGGAAGACGTTTTTTAATTTTTTTTTAGCACTTACAGATGTTTGACTATAGAGCAAGCCTGAAGAAAAAAGTGAGTATTTCTCTACCTCTTGCTCTTTCTTCAAGAAAATCCACTATTTGTTTCCAAGCATCTTCACTTTGTTCACCTAACACAATTCATTTGAGTATTTCTATTTAAATGTTTACCTTATCTGATGTTTTTATAGAATACAACTTTAGTGATCAAAAGCCTGTGGATATCTATGGTCCATCTCACTCTCAGAGAAGGGTTAGGCATACTTGCCTCAAGGCTCTGCCTCAATCAAGATCGTGTTGAACTGTTCCTTGGACAAAAAGTGGGGAGAAATGGCATTGTTTAATTGCCAGTCTTGGTAGACAGGCAACTCAGAACAGCTCCCTGATACTGTCTGGGATTTCCCAGTTCCTGTGGGCTCTAGGAAAGCCCAACCACCAGGATGACACGCTAGAGGGAAGAGATGCCATTCAACATGCTGGAGGGAAGGGATGCCATCCAGAGGGACCTGGGCAGACTTGAGAGGTGGGCCTGTGTGAACCTCATGAGGTTCAGCAAGGCCAAGTGCCAGGTCCTGGCCTTGGGTCAGAGCAATCCCAAGCACAAATTACAGGCTGGGCAGAAAATGGATTGAGAGCAGCCCTGAGGAGAAGGACCTGGGGGTGCTGGTTGATGAGAAGCTCCACATGGACTGGCAATGTTCATTCGCAGCCCAGAAAGCCAACCATACCCTGGGCTGCATCAAAAGCAGTGTGGTCAGCAGGGCGAGGGAGTTGATTCTCCCCCTCTGCTCTGTTCTTATGAGGCTTCACCTGGAGTGCTGCATTCAGCTCTGGGGTCCCCAGCATAGGAAAGACATGGATATATTAGAATGAGCCCAGAGGAGGGCCATGAGGATGATCAAGGGGCTGGAGCACCTCTCTCACAAGGACATGCTGAGGGAGTTGGGGCTGTTCAGCCTGGAGAAGAGAAGGCTCCAGGGAGACCTCAGAGTGGCCTTTCAGTACCTAAAGGGGGCCTACAGAAGAGATGGGGAGGGACTCTTTGTCAGGGAGTGCAGGGATAGGACAAGGAGTAATGGTTTTAAACTAAAAGAGGGTAGATATAAGGGGGAAATATAAGAGGGGAGGTATAAGGAGGAAATTCTTTACTGTGAGGGTGCTGAGGCACTGGAACAGGTTTCCCAGAGAAAGAGTGGATGCTCCACATCCTTGGAAGTGTTTCAAGGCCAGGTTGGATGGGTCTCCGAGCAATTTGGTCTAGTGGGAGGTGTCCCTGCCCATGGCAGGGGGGTGGAACCGGGTGATTGTTAAGGTCCCTTCCAACCCAAACCATTCTGTGATTCTGTGATGACCTGCAGCTGTGGCCAAAGGCAACCCTGGCAAACACTCCCAGAAAATGTCTCAGTCTGCTGGAGTTTCATCCCTCACTTCTTGCTTCTTCTATGGTCCTTGGAAGAACAAGTCATCCCTTCCTGTTGTTCTAAATCATTTCAAAGTGGTATTGAAAAAAAAATATATATATGGCTAAAAAAAACCCATCAAACCTGGGATATTTGTACTTATGTGGGCTTTAAAAGTTTGGAGGTAAATAAGCTGGATGTTTAGACAATTGTACAGTCAAAAAAACATAAAAATATTTTTTAAATAAAAATACATAAAAATGTTTTTTAACTTACTTGGAATAACAATAATAAAAAGATATGTTTTGATTTCTAAAGTAAAGTTTTTTTTTCCTATTTTTTGTTGAGCTATTCTGATTAATAACTGTTAATTATTTGGCCATATAAAATGCCTTAGATTTCCTCTTCCACCTCAGCTATGGATTTTACCTTGCAAACACATCTGCACATGTTTCACTTCACACAGTCTGAGTACTCCTTTTAAATTCAGTGGATTCATTCAGAGTGCATAAGGTTAACGTGTGACTTGCAGGACTGTGGTCACACTAATAAGAAGCAATTTAATGATGTAGCAGGGCAGGGTACTGATATTAAGGTTTAGGAGGTGGCCAAACTGTTTAATCTTATTATCAAGGGCATCAAAAATTACTCATGTGAAAAGTGGAGATTACTTGCTCCTAATGGCACTTGAACTGCAATAGAAAAAGAGAAACAAAGATGGCTTGGAAAATCCTAATACCAAGCATGTAAACGTTACAATTTTAATAGTTTTAGATTGCTGTTACAGGGAAAGTTAATTCCATCCCAGTCAGACCCAGTACACATATATAGAATTTATTTAGAATTATATATTAGTTTCTATACAGGATAAAAAGCAGAAACGTAATGTGTTCACTCAAACTTACCTTATCTAAATAGACATGTGTGCATTAAAAAAATTTATAAAATACTTTCCAGCAGGTTGCAAAGAATTGTACTGGCAGATGGAGAAATTATGGAACTTTTTCTTCTCTGAATAAATAGGAATAGAGTAGCTACTTAGTGATTTTGACAGCCAAGTCTGAAACTTCATAATATTTTTGAATAATTAAATGCAAAAAACTTAAATTTATTTCTTTCCATTCTTATAGCCATGACAATCAGTGACTCACCCATTCTCTGGTTCTCTTGAACACCAGCAGCACCTCTGAAGTGCTTGGTGAACACTCCGTCAGCACTAATCATGGCTCAGGATCTGGTTTGTGGATGAAGGCTATGGTCAGGATGGGGCACACAAATACTCCTTTGGTTCATGCTTCCTGTATTTCAGGTTGTGCCTATTGCCTCTTGTCTTGTCTCTGTGCACCACCATGAAGGGTCTGCCTGTCCCCAAACGATCCCATCAGGTTGTTGACTACATCTTTTCCATTACCTCTGCTTTAAAAATAGAAAAAAAAAAAAACTCTTTAAAAAAATCTGCTGGAATGGCATTATAGCAGAAAGGATGTTGTTTTATTGAAGTTGTTTACAATGACAGGGTATGGTTTCCACATACAAGCAGAGGATAGATATGATCCAGGTAACAAGATTTAGTACTAATCTGAAATGAGAATGATGCTTTTTAAAACAGTTACTGAATTTATGGTTTCTTGTGGAACAGGCAGAATCTATTAAATTACAAACTCCATGTATTGTGTTTTCTTTCACCAGGATTTTTGCTGTCTGAACCCTGAGTATGTTAATCATGTATATGGGCTTCAGAGATATACTCTGCTGTTCCTCCCCTTACAATATATTTCCAGAATGTTGTAAAATAAAGGTCATCCTTTTTTATGATTGTGGAGATATCCACAAATCAGTATTATTTCATAGACAGGTTTTATGTTCCATGGACATGGTAGATAATGCACTTTTATTATTTTATTGTATTGTATTGTATTGTATTTTATTAATTTTAGTGGTGGGGCTAGCAAATACATTAAAGTATGTAAGGTTGTATTGGGTTTGTGTGATAAGGTTTGGGTAGCAGGGAGCTCCAGGGTGGCCTCTGAGCAGAGCCCAGCAGCTGCCCCATGTTAGATCAGAGCCAGCTCCAGACGGCTCCAAAAGGGACCCGCTGCTGGCCAGAGCCGAGCCACGGAGCAGCGCTGGTTGGGCCTCTCGGAGAGCAGATTTAAGGAAGGGAAAAAAAACTGCTGTCCAACAGCAGCTGGGAGAGAGGCGTGAGAAGCCCCTCTTTGCAGCCAGCCCCCCAGGTGAGTGCAGCAGGAGGGCAGGAGGTGCTCCAGGCAGGCAGCAGCAGTTCCCCTGCGGCCTGTGGAGAGGCCCCCGGTGGAGCAGGCTGTCCCCCTGCAGCCCATGGGTCCCACACGGAGCAGATCTCCACGCTGCAGCCCGTGGAGGAGCCCCCGGTGGAGCAGGTGGATGTGGCCTGGAGGAGGCTGCGGCCCATGGAGAGCCCCCGCAGGAGCAGGCCCCGGGCCGGAGCTGCAGCCCGTGGAGAGGAGCCCACGCAGGAGCAGGGGGTCTGGGGGGAGCTGCCGCCCGTGGGGGACCCGTGCTGGAGCAGTTTGCTCCTGGGGGATGGACCCCGTGGTACGGAGCCGTGTGGGAGCAGTTCTTGGAGGGCTGCTGCCTGTGGGCAGCCCCTGCGGGCTCGGTTCGGGAAGGACGGCATCGCGTGGGAGGGACCCCGCGTGGAGCAGGGGCAGAGTGACCGTGAAGGAGTGGCAGAGATGAAGCATCAGGGACTGACTGCAGCCACCATTCCCTGTTCCCCTGCACTGCTCAGGATGAGGAGGTGGAAGAGGGTGGATGTGGGGGAAGGTGTTTGTAGTTTGCTTTTAATTTCTCACTGCTCTAGTCTGTCAGTGGTAGGCAATAAATTAATCTCCCTAAAGTAGTCTATTTTGCCCATGAAGGTAATTGGTGAGCCATCTCCTTGTCCTTGTCTGTACCCTTGAGCCCTTTTTCATCGTATTTTCACCCTCTGTTCCTTTGAGAAGGTGGAGAGAGAGAGCAGTTGTGGTGGAGTTCAGCTGCCCAGCTGGGTAAAACCAGCACAAAGTTCTGGAATGAAAATATTTTTTGTCATTAATTGTTACGGGTCCTTTTCTGTCAGTAGCTGATTCTGTGTATTTTTGGAAACCTAGTGCTCCAAAAGAAATTGGGTGATACTGGTGGTAGGGGGATTGTTGGACCAGATGATCCTGGAGGTCTTTTCCAACCTTAATGATTCTGTGATTTGCTGACTTGGGTGTGTGAAACAGAGCAGGACTTACACAGGCCTATAGTCAACAACAGTGCATTGTTATGGTACTGATGTATTATGGGCAGAGAAGGTGTTGCCTACAAGTTATAAAATGACAATATGAGAGACTTTGTTACGAAGAGTAAGTATACAAGCAGGTGAGTAAATAATGTATTGTGTTTGACACAGAAAGTAAGAGATGGTTTACTCACCAGACCAATACGTAGAGATAAAAT
This sequence comes from Anser anser, assembly GCF_964211835.1. Classification (NCBI taxonomy): domain Eukaryota; kingdom Metazoa; phylum Chordata; class Aves; order Anseriformes; family Anatidae; genus Anser; species Anser anser. Next base: position 61,345,102 of record NC_139723.1, on the reverse strand, counting down.
GCAAATCATCAAGGAACACGTCAGCTTTTTTGCAAACAATGATCTCAGACATAAACCTTCCTGTTGTGTTTTAAATCTCCATAGCTCTTCTTTGGAATCACTCTCAAAACAAAACAAAACAAAACAAAAAAACAACAGGCACACTGCTGTAGATGGAGGGTGACAAAGCAGATTCCTAGAATTTGCAAGAGCCCTCTTCTGGGGAAACTGAAATAATGGTGCTGGGATTTTTGGGATTTTTAAGGTTGAAAGACTGTTTTTATTTAACTGCATAATTGTAGCCAAGTACCTTGTATTTCTCTAAGGATCTGGATTAAGTGCTGTTCAGCCTCCACATGTTATTAGTTAAATCATCAAACCAAAGCTACAAAAGCAATTTGCCACGAAGGCAAGACAGGCTGTCAGATGGTTAACCACTGGTTTACTGGTAAATTAAAGAGTGGATTAGTTAACCTGTGTTATAGATCAGAAAGAGAGAAGTAGTTGTGTTTGCTCTTGACTATGCTGCTGGCACTGAATTACTATGATGAAAAAAAATCTATTTTTCCTATGAGGAAAAATGTGGAACTTGCTCTGATTATGTCCGTTTTCTACAAACAATCTTTCAAACAAACTCTGTCTGGGTAAAGGATATCATCCAGAGCATGGAGAATTTTCTAAGGAACAGCCTTTGCAGATTCAAGTCTCAGATTTATCCTCTTTCATAAACTGTGGCCCCAACCTTACACTTTTTTTTTTCCCAATGATAGTTTTGCTCAATAATTATTTTTCTCCAAAAATGTGAATGTTGTTTTTTCAAGGTATCTACCATTCCACGAAAGTGATAAAAATAGTCTTAGAGTCTCAGATTTAACTCTTTGCATTAAAAACATCACAATGCCATAGGCAGTTGCTTCAAAGGGGTTAACGAGCTGCAAAGAGATACTAGGAGTATCTCATTGCTGCACATCCAATCCCACTTTGCTCTGATCATACATATCCTCTCTGTGGTCTTCACAACAGGGTTTATTTTGCATAAAAGCCACACTGGAGATGTTCAGGAACTGGAATCTCTCTGCTTGCAATGGAACAATCTCTAACTTGCTAGAGACATTGAATTTGACAATTAAATTAGTTTGAGAACAGCTCTTTATTAGATTGAGAAACTTCAAATCCTCTTAAGCTGATAACTTCCCCAAGCTTTGTTGTTTTAAAATCTGTAGGTATTTGCACTCTGTGAAAATGAAGCATTACACAAAGTTGTGTCCACTGGTCGGGTGCCTGACTGGTGCCTGACTGCAAAGCCAGTGAGCTTCAAGGTCTAAATGTTATCATTAGAAATCTTAAGTACACACCCAGTAGAATCAAGTGAAACCTGTTCATTTTGGTTATGAAAACTGAATGAGTGGAAGTAACTGACTCTTCTTGTACAATCTCTAAAGGACAAGAAGTAGGTCTCTCCCATCTGGAGGCAGCCTTAACTCTATAAAATTTAGTCTCATTATCTTGTTTGTATCATACAATGCCTTTAAATGTTAGTTGTTGTGAGTGTTACACATCTCACTCATCTTCCTCTGTGCTTCCAGGGCAATGGATTTACTTGGGAAACAGCAAGTGATGGATGAATGTGTCTGGGAACCGAAATTCAGAGTTTGAGAGATCCACCCAAAGATGTGCAACCAGTTAGATGTGGAGCTGACTTGAAAGGTTACACTGACACATAAGAAAAAACCAAAAGCCTAAAGAAGGCTTTTTCTTTTCTTTGGACCTCTTTCTGTAAGTTTTAGAGGCATTTTTCAGTAGTAGCCTTCATGCTATATACTCCCTTTTCCACGAAAAACAATTTTTATTTAGCAGATGCCTCATGCTTGAATTTTCTAAATGCTCAAGACATTGAGTAGGTGAGATTTTATTCCTAGTTCATGACAGAGTGTTGAATAGTTGTGGTGAAAGAGTGGCTAGTACTTCTTGGCTATACCTGCTGTCAGCAAGGAGGCGTTCAGGCAGTGTCTGACTGCGTCTGCAGGACAGCACTTGGTCACACAGAGGGGACACTGTGATCTCTTTGTGCCCCATCCTGTGAAAAATGGAAGGAAAGAAGTTCCATAACTTTCTGACTGTTTTGGCCACCAGTTGATGATGGCCAACTATGATGTGCTCCAAAAGGAAGGACTTTGTTAGAAACTGCTGGGAAATGTACTTTGGGAGAGAACTTGGGACAAAAGCAAAAGGGCTGCTTTGTTTCCCAGAGGAGAAAGAAAGGACTGAGAAAGTAGTGGGATGAGGAAAGGTTATGAAAGGTGGCCTTCATTGGTATCTTTCACCTCTTGATTGATGCTGGGCGTTGGAGTGACTTACACAAACAGAGCAGGCTGCCTCCCATGAAGGAGCTGCATGGCATAGCACTTCACTAGCTTTAACCACAGTAGGATTTGCTTTTTGCAGGTTGTGACCGGATTTTGATCAATGAATTGCAATAGATCATTACCATAGTAAAGTATGCAGCAAACGTCCTGTTCCAAGAACAGAACCTGCTAATCAATCAGTAATGTAAATAATTATGTAATATTTAGGAGAGTGCTAACTAGCTCCTGCAGAAAGTATGGCAAGACCTGTTGTAACAGTTAAACAGTAGAGATTAGTGGTTCAATGTACTGGCAAACGCGTAGCCCATAGGTTGTAGTTTGCTTTGCCGTGGGAAAAGGACAGATTGTCAGTCCTTCTTCTCACCAGGGAAGAAGCGATGACAGCTGAAGATTTACTTGTCTGTCACACTTCCCTGCTATGGATGAGAAAGGAGTCCAAAGGGAGGATTAAATGAGCAGAATGACTGAAAGGAGATATGTGGGGAGGAGGCTGAGGTAGAACTTTCCTAAATCTAACCTAGCTGGAAGAGAAAGAAATTCCCTGACAGTCAGGACCATGCAGAGGACAGGAGCATGTGCAAGTGTGAGGAAGAAGATAGGAGACTAGGTATGCTGGAAAAGCAGATGTCTATGAGATGGCAAGAGCCAGAAACAATGCAGAGGGCCTGCTGAAGACAAGGAATTTAGTTTTGGGCAGAATTTACGAGTCTGAATGCAGCCAGCACAGACAGCACCACCATACAAGCTGCTATAAGTCTCTGGAGCACTCTTAAGCAGCATCTATTCCAATATGCTCAGCAAGATTTAAGCTATGAACAAAAAGCAGCTGATCCAGGTACACAATGAAAGTTATTAAGATGCTTTTGAATCATGTTATCCTGGCTTCATGGCTATCTGCTAATCTATTGCAGTAGTCAAAGGCTGTCCTCCTGAAACTGCATTGTAGCTTGTGGCTCTTGCAGTGCACCATGTTTATCAGTGTGTGCAGGTTCCGAGCAGCAGCCTACATTGCTTCTAGGGCTCTATCCAGAGGAAAGTTAGGACAACACAGGCAGGAGAGGGCACTTGTGGGAAGGGGTAACTGGCATGTGTGGGGGGAATAAGTGGGAATGTTTTTTAGATTCAGACTTCATTTGAATCAAAGACTCATTATACTGCTTTTATGCTCTCATTTCCTCACGTTCTCTAAACCAAAATATGGCATATGTACACAGCCTGTGTGTACATGTGCATGTGTAAATACAGGTGTATAACTGCAAAACACCCTTTGCTGTCGTACTCAGCTCTCCACCACAACACTCTTGCTCAGAACAGTGCTTGAATTCACTTGGTCTTATGCTGATAAAGGTGCTGTGAGAATCTGCATAGGACAGGGCAGACGTATTGGAACTGATTAAATCTTTCTAATCCTGGCATTGAGGTAGAGAAATAGTATCAAAATAAATATTCTATGATGCAGAAAACTATTACAAACCTCCAGAGTCCCACATTTACAAAGAAGGATGCTGGTTTTTTTTTTGTTTTGTTTTCTTTTTGTGTTTTTTTTTTTTTTAAACAGTAAACTGGAGAGAATTGCCAAGTCTCTACAACATATTGTGGCTAGACTGTAACTTCTTTTCATGGCCTGAACTGACTGAAAGCTGTGTGGGAGTCAATAACATGACACTAAATCTGAGGCATTATGTCTTGCAGAGGATCACAGAATCACAGAATCATTAGGGTTGGAAAAGACCTCCAAGATCATCTGGTCCAACCATCCCCCTACCACCACTGTCACCCACTAAACCATGTCCCTAAGCACCACATCCTGCCTTTCCTTGAACACCCCCAGGGACGGTGACTCCACCACCTCCCTGGGCAACCCGTTCCAATGCCTGACTGCTCTTTCTGAGAAGAAATGTCTCCTCATTTCCAATCTGAAAGGATCAGAGCACATTAGCTGAAGCCCTAGTAGCTTGTGCTTGAACTGTATTAAGATGTGCACGGTGCTGTTTGTTGGCTTGGGGCAGGTTTTCCTGCTCCACAACAGACTCACTTCTGTCTGACTGAATGACACCCAGAAGACAACTCAGCACAAAGTCTGCAAGAACTTACTTTTAACAGATTAGATACATTAGCAAAATATTTTAAGAAAGTGGCTTTGGAAAGTGTGATTTTGCACTTAATGCTAGGATCTAAGAAAGGCCTGAGTCTGTTCCTCTGGCTGAAATACCTGTGCAGTGTCCGCTGGAATGGTTCCCAGAAACCTAATGGTTTCTAGTGTATTTGTTCTTACAAGAGGTCCATGAAGGAAGGCTTCGTGCTATGCAATAGCAAAAAGGGACAGAGAGTCTTGTGTATGCAAGGTAATTCTGCTGAGCAATGGCTTCAGTATAGGGAGTCACATGAGTGTAAGTATGTAAGCTGTAATTTGTACTGTGCCTTACACTGTGATAAGAAGGAGCTACAAAAGAAGTTTGTAGCATAGGAAGGAAATAAATCCTGATCTTCCAGAGCTTTAAACAACACCCAGATTGCTGGACCGCCCTTACTCAATGGCTAGAATGAAACTTGGAAAGTTTGTTTAAAGTGAAATAATGCTGACACTTAAAAATACCACATAAGTATTTTTTTCCTTTATCACTCTGACAGTTATAAAGTTTTGCTAATACTGTAAATGTGTGAATCTGCTCCTTATAATTCTTACTCCCTCTCTCATACAATAGGTCCCTAGAGATCTGGAGTATGCTCAGGGTCCCCTACCTCACTGATAATGAAGTGACATGCTGTGCAGCCCACACACCATAGCCAAGGAGGGGGCTCTGGTAAGCTCAGTTGTACCCATGTAGCCATTAGAAAACATGCACTTTCTTTCTCACCCTCAGCTATATCAAAGGAGAGAAGACATTTCAAAAACACAGACACACATAAGCTGGTGGAATAATGTAAAACTTTGTTCTTGGTTAGAGCCTAACCAGTAATTTTAGCCCTATATTCTCAGTCTTTTTTTTAATGTCTGTTCTGAAAGAGCTTAAGAAACAGTCTTTAATTAACTAGTAAATAGAGTCTCTTGACACTGAGGAGGAGATTTAGATGATCCCTTTAATTACTGGAACCAGATTTAAGTTTGATTGCAAATACCAGTTTGCTCCCTGTTTAAGTGATGTGAGGTGCTGGTAAAGAGTTACGAAAAACTTTAATTTGCATCATCCTTCCATTCCAACTGAAGCTGCTATTACTAAAGGGAAAACTTGTTTAAATCCACATATCCATGTAGTACTGTTGTTTGAACTGGAAATGCAAGTGAAATTGGATTCACATGATGGCTCGAGAAATTTAAAGCGGTCTTCATTTTATGGTTGATTTCTCCTTGTTATGCGATTAATGCCTGGCGGTTTGCCTTTACAGTCCAACCATACAAGCAGAAAGTTGACCAAGAACCTTATTATTTTAAATGGTAGCTCTGGGTAAATATCTGTAAGTAGTTCCAAAAACTTCCTAAGAACATCTGTCTAGGACTCCAGGTGGTGAGCTCCTTGTATTGTCTTTCAAGTGAGCACTGAAGGTTGTCAATGTATTGTTACCTTCCTGCCATGCTTTGAGCCCCTACTTAGATTTATAAAATTATGTTAATCCTGCTTCTCTCAGTGCCCCTCCTTGTTGGAACCATCTGTTTTAAATTTTGCTTACCTGCTTAGTGTGAAACAAGTCTTCTCTGCCTGACTGCATAAGGAAGTCACAACTCATTAACAGCTTATGTTAAAATACCTAGTGGGAATATGCACTCTGCTTACACTGATATGTTTTCCTAAGGTGAGAAAAAAATTGCATTGAATGCTACAAACTGAGAATGATGACTGAGTTGGGAAGATAGCTGTAGGACTTTGCCCTGTCCCCCAAATCATTTATACTTGCCTGGAGAAAGTCCAAATTGGTGTAAAATAAATCCATTTGAAACACTGGATCCCCTCCAGCAGCAGCTTCTCTGGTTTGAGTTGCTTGCTCTCAAAGCCAGAAGCTGTTGTTAGAACAGGTTTGACCAGTTGCTGCAATTCAGAGAACAGTTTAAATAGTTATAAGCTAGCATTGTTGGATGATCTGTGTGAAAATACCCCTATTGCTCCAGTCACCACCACAGTGCACTAGGATGAACCTTTACTTCTGTTTCAAGAGTTATTGAGCAGCACTGGTGCCTGGGATTAGACCAGTGGGCTAATGGTCATTTGCAGCACTGTCAGAATCCCCAATCCTACAAGCAAGGGATAGAGAAGAGCTAAGAGTGGAGGAAGAAAATGTGCAACTCAAACAGCTGTGGAGAAACACTATGAGGTCCTTTGGATCTTTCCTTAGGGGAGTGGTCTCCAGCTTTTTCTCTTTCTGCTGCTTCAGGGTATCTCTCAGCCAGCTCTGCTTTCAGATGCAGCTTGAAGACAGCTAGTAAATAATAAAATGTGGAGGATAAGGATTTCAGCTCTTACTGATGGCCAAATTATGGGAGGGAAAAAGAGGATCCATGGGTGTTGTGGGACAGGAAGGGAACAGAGTGTGGCATTCAATACTAAATGGTGAGGAACAATACAAATAGAGGAGATCCAGGCCTGTTGGCTTCACATCGTAGCTAGGATTAATGTTTGCAGTATCTTTCACTATTATGAAATACAACAAAAGCAAAATTAATTTCTTATTGTTGTAATACCATATGTCTAGATATCCCACCCCACAGAACAAAATCTGCCTGGTGCATGGAGATGTTCCAACATGGAAAAAAAGATGATTCCTATGCCCCAAGGAAGATGTTCAGCACAGAGAAACAATGAGTATTGTCAGAGTGTAAAGAAATAATGCAAAAATCAGATGGAGATACATTTTGGTTACTGCTTTTACTCTACTGCAGAGTAGTTATGGTCATCAGGCCAGGGCTGTTGATTCTTAAATACTCATTCTGAGGTCTCCTTACACATTTCCAGTTGTGGTAGTTCTTGTATTCTCCTTGGTGGGACATAATCAGGGTGTCCTATTTTCCCTTCTTCTTCAAAATCAGCTCAAACCCAGCTGCTAAAAGCAGGTCACAGAATATGTCAGCATCTGCTACAATGGTGTGTGATTGACTTTGTATCAGACCTCTATAACAGCTCCCAATGTTTTAATATTTTGTTCCATGCTTCATATCACAAATGTTGATATGAACTTTGATTTCAAAGGAATTATGATCAAGTATTCTCTGAAGGAAGAAAAAGAGATAACAACTGAAACTGATTTCCTTAGCAGAAATCAATAGCAGAAAGGTTGATGGCTTAGGCTAAGGAGTCATATGTTCCTGGTTAGAACTAGCTGAAGGCTTTTGCTTCTCACATGTGAGCTGAAAATAAATTTCTGGTAGGCTAGTGTCCATGCTGCAAAACCACATGAAAGTTCTTGAACTGAGGGTATGTGAAGAAGTCACTGGAGATAACAGGTTGCTCCGCATCATCTGGTCTGCATGTTCCCAGACCTGTTCCTCCTCTATGCTAAGAGTGAGGTATTTTGAAATTGTGTCCTTTGATGAAAAATGAATGAACCAGTTCACATTAACCAAGGGATATTGTGGGATGGAAACACATAAAGGGACAGTTTCTCTAGGGAAAAATGGTGACCGCTAGCTTGTTATTCAGTGGTTAATTGTTACTTGCCCTTGTCCTCAGTATCCACAGACGTATAAAGTTGAATGGAGGAAGTGTTAATGGCTATGGCAGCTACATTGTGTTGTGTTGCATTGCATTTCTCTCTCACATGAAAGAATCCATAGTAGTAGGACCTAAACTAATTAGTGCTTCAGATATATCTTCTCTTGGCTAGGAGGAAGATGAGTGCTTCTAAGGTTATTGATCCAACTTACTTTGAGAATATCATAAAAACAGCAGTCAAAACAATGCCTGCTTCTCTCTCATAAATATATTAGCTGCTAATGGCCTTAAAAAAAATAAGCTTTGTATGGAGAAAAACACGAAGGATTCCTCAGCTCCTTGAATCTTTTAAAAGATCGCAACTATTTCCATTTAAGAAATTTGCTCCTGCTCAGCTCTATTCTATAGTCATAAGGCTGGCTAGATAAGCTATTAGTCTTTCATCTGTGTAATACGCTTTTGGCCTGAAGCAAAATTTGAGTTGCTCAGTAATGTCAGGAGAACCACACTAAAACAAACATTCACGTCTGATGTCATTCTCTAAGGCTTTCCTTTGTGTGTGAAGTATTCAAAGTCCATCTGAAAGTTGAAGTAACTTCTTCAGGCAGTGGCCTTTGCCTTCCTGTTTGGAAAAGATGATTACAAGGATTTTCACTTGAAGGGACAAGATGCTGATTCTCTTTCCGTTTCCACCAACATGGATCGGGACTAATTCTACTGACTTCAAGGATTTAGTCACTGTGATGGAAGAATCTGGGTGAAGAGGGGCTCATACAACTGTGGCAGCATTTTGATGCCGATTAGCACTGTTAAACACCAGAAATCTGCTGTTGCCAGCGAGTGGCTTTCTAGAATTAGCGAGGGTGCTTTGAGCACAGCAACAATCAACAGTTCACTTGCACCATGCCCAGGCTTTTAAAGAGATATTTAATAAAATTCATACCAGACTCTTTTCCTGTCCATTCTGTATTGCCCTTTGAAAATACACTTCTTTTGTTCTGTTTTCCTTACGTGTTCTTAAAGCATTGATCTTTATAGTAGAGTTTAACATTTCACTTCCTATCTTACTTCCATCCTGTCAAATACAGTTTCAAATAACTGGAGCCACTTGTCTTTCATGATCAAAGTGATACAGACTTGTGTTCTCAAACTTTCTTGGCGACATGTCAAGAACAAACCCTTTTTGTGTGTAATGTACAATAATATGATTTGTTGTATGGACTGTATTTGTTTGAAGAGAGGGTAACAGCACAGGTTTCCAGGATCTCTTCAGAGATACAGTTTAAAGGATATAGGGAAAACTAAAATAAGACACAGAGCATTTTACCTCACTATAGGGAAGCAACAGATTCATAGATTGTAGGGTCAGGTAGGACATTTATGATCTTATAATTTGACTGGTTATATAACTTAGGTCACAGAATGTCCTCAGTATTTTTTCCAGTGAGGAAAATTACTTGTGCCCTTCAGGAGCTTTGCCAATTAGTGATAATTGTTTAGTAATTTATTTAAATTCAATGGCAATCAAATAAAATGCAGACTAAATTTACCGGTCATTTTCCTGATTTCATATGCTGTGTGGTCAGTGACCTGCAAACTCCTTTGTGATCCCTGTGTTGTGAGAAGAACTCCAGGGCTGAAGTCATGGTGCCCTCTGAGTCTCAAGAAACTCTACAGGTCAGTAACCTTTTATTTCTGACCTTTTAACTGGCTCTAGTGGGCCATGAAGGCCTAAATGCCAACTCTTTCAGATTCCAGGGAAGTTTCATGCTTCTTGAATCTAATTCTGTCTCAGAGTTTTGCTCTCATATATTCAGGTCACTGATATTGCAAAAGCAACTCACAGCCATGCATGAGGGGGAAGCTCTGGGGCTTTGAGTGTTATGCAGCTAGTGTGACAGGATGAATTCAGGGCAGTCGTACAACTCAGAATTTACACTTCTCCCAGGAGTAACTCACCGCTATGTCCCACCTAACTATGCCTTTCCAAGGATAAGAAATGGGAAGCAAATTCCTGATTTGTTTTACCTGGATGAGGCCAGAGAATCCAACAGGCACAGAAGAACTTCTCTCTCACTCTTCTCTGTCCTCCATTATAAAATCTGCTACGGCTTTTTAGTCACCTTGTCTTTCCCCTTCTTTCCAAAAATGGCCTGGCTTGTTACACTAAGATCCGTTGACTATTCTCTTAACTGTTGTGTTAGTTTCTAATCTGCAGGCTTCCAAAAATGTTACAAATTGCCTTGGGACCATTTTGAAGAAAATATCTAACTCGTGTTGACTTTGAGGGAAGGAGGGTGAAACTCTAATTGCATTCAATGCTACCAGTATTGGGGACTTATTAGTGAGGATGAAGGTGACATGAAGGAATGAAAGTTATCCTTTTTTTTGGCAAGTATATCAAAGAAGAACTCTTCTTTTTCAGAAACCTGTCTTGAAATCATGTGGGAACTGCGTTTCATGGTCTCCTCCACTCCAGCAATGGCAGTCAGAAGCTATTGAAAAGGCTGAAAATGGGCCTTGACCTTTATGAGATTTGTCTCCTGTTCACTTTTTGAACACATGCATACAAGTGTGCATAAACACACACCTGTGCCAAGTGGGAAAATACAGAGTCATATTCTTTTACTCTTTTTTTCCCCACCATCCGTCAGTTAAAGCAACCATTAGCCTACCATTGACCTCCTGTCTCCCCATAATTTCTCCTAGTGACTTTCCAAGAGAGAGTCGGGAGGAGTGTCCCACTGGGGCCGCTTCAGGGACCTTCCTCAAGACCAAGCCTGAAAGGCAGTGAGGATATGAACCCCATTGGTGTTGCATATGAAGGTTGCTCTACAAAGCACAAAGGGGCCAATGCAGTTGAGTGCACTCAGGTGGATCACAGGTACTAAGTGGCTGCGAAGGCTCAGTGTTGGTGTGGAGGGAAAGGCATTTTCCAGAGTTATGGCTGTTAGTTTACAGCAGATCAGTTGCTGGCTTACACTCCTTTGTCAGCTACTCTGGAAGTCCTCTTTCTCTTGCAGTAAAAGTGTGTGTGAGATACTGTGCCATCAGCCTTGCATTCATGAGGGCTTTCCTTAACATTGAGAAGTTACATCACATTTGCGTATTTAAAAGTTGCCTCCTTCATCTTTATACTTTTAGTAAGGTGGTACACATATAGAGCTGAGTTCTGGAAGATTGGAAGAAGTTATTACTTTTATCACCTAAGTAGGCTGTGGGATATTTGTCATTGGATGTTTCTAAGAACAGATTAGGAAAACAACTGTCAGGAATGGTTTAGGTAGAGCTGAGCCTGTCTTGGGGCAAGGAGGCGGATGAGGTGACCCCTTGCAGTCCCTTCTAGCCCTAATTTGTATGGTCCTCTCCATCTTTTCTGGAATGCAGGCAATGTCCAGTTTGTGCAGAACAATTCACAAGCTCAGTGTGGCAGAAAAGTCTGAATTCCCTGACTACTGGGCAGCAGTACGTGTTTTGGTGCACTGTGAAACTCCATGCTTGATACTGCTCTGGCAAGAGGTTCATTCAGCGTAATTATTGCATTTAGTACAGTTGTTCCTGATAGCTTTTAAGGAAAAAGGCAGTCAGCTTCCCTAGAGCTGTTAGGAGCTTGGAGTCAGTTTGACAATTCCACATACTGTGAAATTGCCTCTTGTGGTTATTCACAGAATCATAGAATCACAGAATATCCTGAGTTGGAAGAGACCCACAAGGATCATCCAGTCCAACTCCTGGCTTCACACAGGACCACCCAAAAATCAAACCATATGTCTGAGAGTGTTGTCCAAACACTTCTTGAACTCCAGCAGTCTCAGTGCCATGACCACTGACTGTCCTGGGGAGCCTGTCCCAGTGCCCGAGCACCCTCTGGGTGCAGAACCTTTCCCTCACACCCAGCCTGACCCTCCCCTGTCCCAGCTCCATGCCGTTCCCTCGGGTCCTGTCACCGTCCCCAGAGAGCAGAGCTCAGCGCCTGCCCCTCCGCTCCCCTCGTGAGGGAGCTGCAGGCCGCCATGAGGCCTCCCCTCAGCCTGCTCTGCTCTGGGCTGAACAAACCAAGGGGCCTCAGCCGCTCCTCATATGTCTTGCCCTCTAGACTCTTCATCATCTTCGTAGCATTTCTTTGGACACTCTAATAGTTTTATGTCCTTCTTATATTGTGGTGCCCAAAACAGCCCACAGTACTTGAGGCCACACCAGCGCTAAGTGGGATAATCCCTTCCCCCATCTGGCTAGCAATGCTGTACCTGATGCACACGAGGGTATAGTTGACCCTTTTGACTGCCAGGGCACACTGCTGGCTCATGTTCAACTTGCCATCAAGCAGAACCCCCATATCCCTTTCTTTGGGGCTGCTCTCCAGCCTCTTGTCCCCCAGTCTGTATGTACAGGCAGGTTTGCCTCACCCAGGGGGAAAATCTGGCACTTGCTCTCTTGCTAAACTTCATATGTTTGGTGATTGCCCAGCCCTCTAATTTATCAAAATCTGTCTGCAAGACCTCTCTGCCTTCAGGGGAGTCAACAGCTCCTCCCAATCTGTCATCTGCAAACTTACTTGGCGTATTTTAAAGTCCTGCATCGAAGTCATTTATGAAAACACTGGAAAGAATTGGCCCTAAAATGGAGCCCTGGGGAACCCCACTAGTGACTGGCCACTAACCTGATGTAATCCCATTTAATAAAACCCTTTGAGCCTGAGTCATCAGCCAACTGTTCACCCATTGCATTATGTTTTTTTCTAGCTGTATGACAGAAGGATACTGTGAGAAAAAGTATTGAATGCTTTGCTGAAATCCAAACAGATTACATCAAATGGTTTCTCTTGGTCAAGTAGGTGGGTAACCTTGTCATAAAAGGTAATTAAATTAATTTAACAGAACCTTCCCCTCATGAATGAACATTGGCTGTGACCAATGACTGCATTGTCTTTCAGGTGTTTTTCAATAACTCCCAGAATAATCTTCTCCATAATTTTACCAGGCACTGAAGTGAGACTGACAGGCCTGTAATTACCAGGGTCTTCTTTCTTGCCTTTCTTGAAAATTGGAACGTTTGCCAGCTTCCAGTCAACTGGGACCTCTCCAGATTCCCAAGGCTGTTGAAATAATTGAGAGAGATCTCACGATGGCATTAATCAGCTCTTTGAGTACCCTGGGATGAATCCCATTGGGTCTCACAGACTTATGTGCATCCATCTGGAGCCACAAATCCCACACAACTTTGGAGTTTGCTGGGAGTTTATCATTTCCGCAGTCATGGTCCTCCATCTCACCAGATGTGACACCCAGAGCCCATCGTAATGTTGAAGACAGAGGCATAGAAGGCATTAAACTTTTCTGCTTTGTGTATGTCTCTGTTTGGGATGTGACAAACCTCATAAAGTAATGGAAAAATATTATCTCTGGTATTCCTTTTGCTGTTTACATTTTTTTTTTTTAAAAAAAAAATCTTTTTATTGTCCCTCACAATATTGGCCAGCTTAAATTTTAATTGAGAATTTTCTCCCTACAATGGCAAACAGCATCTGTGTAGTCCTCCCATATTACCTGACTTACGTTCCAGTGGCCATACACTTTCTTTTTCTGCCTAAGATCTAGCAGATCCCTACTCAGCCAAGCCAACCTTCTGTCCTGCATGCTTGACTTCTGACATTTTGGAATTGGCTGTTCATGTGCTTTTAAGAGGTAGTACTTAAAAAGTAAAGAGGAGTCTCTGGTCATGAGGTTCAGGCAGACAAAGTTTCTAGGGTCACAGTTCTGGGTTCTGGGTCACCAGAGACTGTAGTAGAGTAATTAATTGATCTTTTCAGTTTTGGCTATTTGAGTCACTGGAAACCAGTTAGTGTCTAGAGAGTGTTTCAGGGCCATGGGACTCCAAAGCATCTGTGGCCCTTTTGTGAAGGTCCTTGCACGAAAAGCCTGAGGGAGTGTCAGCTATGATAGCTCTACCCTATCTTTCCTCTTTGTTCTGAACACGGGACATGCTGGTACAGGCTAGAATGGGCAGCAGTCTGCCCATTGCTGTCCAGACTTATGTTTGTGGTTCTTTGGCCAGCTCCAGGTGATCCAGCTCTGATGAGGATGGTGGAAGCTTGGCATCTTTATCTATCCTCTCCTTATAGATGCACAGACCACCACATTTTGTTCCCATGAGGAACAAGTCTATCTTGCTTTCAATGTTGTCTGAAGGGATGGGTCTTCTTGGGAACACTCCTGAAATAAGCTGAATCTTGTCAAGGGAACCACATAGGTGTCAAAGCAGAATAATCACTTAAGTGCTATTTGGTTTTGATTTATTATTATTATTATTGTTACTACTACTACTACTACTAGTAGTAGCAGTAGTAGTAGTAGTGTGGATAGATATATCTTACACTGGTCTTGTCTGATGGTTATGCACAGACAGTTTAAACCAAAGCCTGCTGAAATTTACAGTAATCTTTCCATGGATTTGGTGGAATGCCAGGAATATTGCTGCCTGAGACAGACTGCTGCTACATAGGAAAAAAATAGAGTTTTAATTTCAGGGGCTTGCACACACAGTCAAGAGACTTTATTTGCATGACAGGCTGAATGGTATCAGCAAAGTGTAAGGATAAACTTCTGCCTTTCTCAGAGGACTTTCTTACTAAGCTGAGTTGGAAAATTTTCCTGTCATGAGAAACATTATTGTAAAACACTGATTTGCTGAAAAAGATTTTTTTTCTAAGAAACTTATCAGCTGTCTTGAATGTATAGCTGGGAAATGTTTCTCATGAGGCCTGAGACTTCACAAGAGGGTGACAGGGAAAGGTGGAGGATGGAATGGGGGAGACCATAAATCTGGCTTTACTGGACCAGACCAAAGATCTTATTTTCTGCCAGTGGTTGGAACTAGATGCCCACAGAAAGACTTTAAGAACAGAGAGTGTGTATGATGATGCCTTTCTTTGCGTAACTCCTCAGTGCAAGGTAACAGGAAGAGAGAGAATTTGTGCGTGCTTAAGCCAGCCAGCAGCTCAGTGGTAAGGGCTCTCACTTGGAGGTCCTGAGTCCGGCCTCCGATCAGGTATAATAAAAGATGCAGACTGTGAGTGCCCTGAAGAGTGTCAATGGCAGTGTGCAGCTCTGGCTTTTCATCAAACGCTTGTTCTGATTTTAAAAGAAAATATTTTCCAAAACCATGCAGTTTCCCAGGAAGCAGAATTTGCATGCTTTGGCTAGCTCTGGGCTTGTTTCACCTCTGCTGTCACATGCTGTCTGGTTGTCAGTCAGTGGTATCTTTCCTACTCTGGTGGCAGAGAGCATTGTATAGCAGTGCTGTCTTCACTTCTCCCTCTTTACTCTTCTCATCAGATCATCAGATAAGATTCTTCCTCATTGCTTCTGGGTGTGGTGGTACCATATCAAAAGTGACTATTAGCGCCTTTGATACAAAGGCAGTGCAGCAGTGTGACCTACCTAGGTAAAAAAAAAAAAAAAAAGAGAGCATCAGTTAATAACAAGCAAGAGTTAAGAGCAACATCTCTCACAGTTTGGGCAAACGAGCTGCATAGCTATTTGATAAGTGGGAACATACTAAGACTGAAAAATCTCAGATTCTCTCCCAAGCTGTGAGGTGAGTGCACTTCTGTAGCTACCTGCTGGCCCACTGAGCTCTTTGCTTCCCATCTCAGACTTTGGTCCCTTCTCCACAGGGTCAGGGAAGACATTTCACTGGCCTGGTGACATATGCCAGGTGTGAAGACAAGAAACAAAAGCTTTTGGAACAAAGAATGTATCTGAAATTACAGCCATGTCTTTTTATTATGACAGCCTAATTATCTGATATCCTTCAGTATATATGATCCTTGTTAAAATGTTTGTGCTACATTTTATGTAACTGAAGGACACAGCAAGAACAAAGATATACCTTTTTCTATCCTAAATAGCACTATATTTATATATATATATGTTATCAATTTGCGTGAAAATCCGATGTGTATTCAGCAGCAGTAAAGCAGTTTAGAGTGCAGATCTGAAAAGTGATGTGTTGCTAATCACACAACAGCGTGGATCAATATGTTTGATTTCTAGCTAGCTTTATAGTGACACCTTGAAACACAATATCGATGGACCTAAATGTAATGATGTACACTCCCCCAGTGCATTTTTTTTTCTGATATCAAATAATACAGTAAAAATTGTAATAGGGATGGTAACAGTCAAAGATATCCTTGGCATGTTTCTGCATGTTTCTCTTCTTGATAAAATACTTTTTGTTGCCCAGGAGACTTCTCCTTCACTTCAGAAATGTAATACTCAGGTTTAACATAAAATGACAGGCAAAATGTCACGAAGAAAACACAGGCTCAGCAATACAAGAAAAGCCATGAGAAATGCACATTCTTGTGTGAGAGAGCTTGTGTGTGGTACACGCGTTCACACCATGTAGATGACTTTCCAGAGAATTGAAGGTCTGCAGTGTGTGGGACTTAATACAGGATCAGAAGAACTGATGCTTGGGTCAGGCATTTTGACAGTTTAATATGACCAGGTTAGAAATTTAACCGCAGATTAAGTCCCACAAATGCTATTGGCTAAATTGTGTTCAAATGAGAGTGGAAATAGAATATGCATGAAATAAGATGACGTGAATTAGGAAAAAAAGGAAATTGCTTGCTTAGGTCTCTGAGCCATGGTTCCTGTCCACTTTGATTGTAGTAGGTGAAGAGATTAATGTTCCACACCTCTAGCCACTTGCTTGTCAAAGGGAACCACATTTCACGATCCTGACTACTAATTTAAAGCCACTGTCCACTTGGGCAAGTTGTCAGGCAGACTGTGTGATCTTCTGCCCCTTCTAAAGGGATAACATTTGAGTGAGGACTTGCAGACAGAGGGGTTTTAACCCATCTCAACTACTGCCTTTAAAATCAGCAGGAAATGCAAGTTAAATTTCTGTATGTCTTCAGGCAGTCAAAAAATAAACTACCCTGTTTCTAAACAAAAAAGCATAAAATTCTATAGTTTTCCTCATGACTTTGAGTAATCAAAATTGGCAAAATGGAGCTCTACCCGGCTCCAAAACTGTTTCTTTTATTCTCTGCAGGTAAATTTGAGAAATTCCAACCCATCTTACTTACTCACAGACTCACTTGTATTCCAGACATGTACTATAGAGTAACCAGAAGTGATGTTAAATGACAAACTATTTCAGTTGTTCTTGTAAAAATCCGGTATATTACACAGGGTGCACATTCTTCCAAATTATCTGATACAGTTTATTTTTAGTGATGAGTTTAGTAACTTGTCATTATCTGTGGAATGCAGGAAACACAATGCCTAATCCTTCAGCCAGTTGTTCTTTTACAAATTCTTCAAACCTGTAACAATTTCCCATTATGTCATTCTTACTAAGACAGATGTGGCTGAGAGATAAGCCTTGGGGAAGAAGGTAAAGTTGCAATATGAACAATCTTAAATGCACAGAGTAACCTGTAGCCGTTGCTTCTTACTCATAGTTTCTCTGATTTATAATAATGGATTTTATCCATTAGATCCTATATCCTTAAGACATGAGGAATGAAAGAAATGAAAATGTCATTTGTTTCATATGCTGCTGAGTTATGTACTTTTAAGTGGGTTCTGCTGCTCAGAGAAACAAGTTTTCTTTGACAGATTGCTCTGCTACTGTATTTGATTTCAATTTCCCACTGAATAGTGCCAAGTGAAATCTGTTATGCTTTAAGTTGTAATATGACTTTCTCTAACACTATCATCGTATCAATTACCCCAGGTCTTTTTTTTTTTTTTTTTTTTTCAGCTATATGTTAAGAATGAAATGAATACAGGGCACATATTTCAATTAGTTGCAGGCCAAGTTCTGGGCAAGTAGCCTTCTGCCCTTCATGAGCACCAACAAGGAGAAATCAGAGAATGTGAACTGAAGTAATTTCACCAGAGAGACCCATCATTTTTTTTGTGTCACAGAGATACCCTGTTTGCTCCCAGTGAAATAGCTTGTGAGGCAACCATTCACCATTACCTCATTGCAATTGGGATCATCCTGTCTTCAAAAAAGAAACCTACTCTCTGGAAGAACGTGTCCTGTAGATTGCCAGAATTTTTATTTGTTCTCTTCAGATTTGTTTGTGCATCATTTTGGAGAAAGTTCAGATAACTTTTTACTAGTAGAAAGCAGCAGGAAACCATCTCAATTTCAGAGAACACAGCCTGAGGACTGCTGGAAAGGCTTGTTGTGTCACAGCTTGAGTGCTGTGGAAGTGAGTGATCATACAAGGCATAGATTGTTCTTGGCTGCTGTCTGGCTTTGTTCACAATGGGAGATGGATGGGGGAGAGCTGCCAGATGACTGTAGCAGGGTCGGCCCTGCAGATTTCCTTAGTGCATGATGGGAACAAAACCTGAGGAAGATGCATAAATCTGGAGTCATCAGATGACACAATGAGAAAGGATCATTCTAAAATACAGAGCTAGAGGGGTGATATTTTCCTAAGCTCAGATGGACTCTAATTACTGCAGCTCATCAGGGTAATCCTGGAGAGGAATATCTCACACCAATGCTCTCTGTCTGTCCTCTGACTTTTAGTGACCCATGGTGAGTCAGGCTGGGATTCCTTCCCTCTCCTGGGCTACAAAAGAAGTGCTCCAGGAGTGTATTGCTCATATTAGTAGCTATCTGGCTTCCCTGAATGCTTTCCTGTGAGAGGGGTCTCTCTCTTAATATGGGTATACAGATGCAGAAATGGGCATTGGAGAGATTGTTTTCTCAGATGCAGAGATGGTATTGTTGGGCTAGTCAGAGTGGAATTGGAGTTTTGTTTAATGGTATTCATTCTGCTAAAATTTGCCCGTAAGTTGCTTCATGAGCATACTGAAACAAATGATTAAAATCTCCTCCATTTGTCAAAAATCACTCTGATGATCTTTGTTTTTCTTGTTAGAATACTTTATCATTTCAAAGTGCCTTGAAATAGCTAAGGTAGAGCAAAAAAATCTGTTGTGTTTATTTTAAGGCATTTTGCTCCCCCTATTTCCCTTCACCCTTCACCTATCATGGACTTTGCAATTTTTAATCTATGGAGTATTCTAAAGCTGCCACAAGGATGTTTTGAAATGCTTCCTGTAAATGGCTTATCTGTTCAACAGTCATTATTTTCAGCCGTTTTCTTTTCCTATACTCTCATATACTCTATACTATTCTTTACACGCATACAAAATGGACTTTTTTTTTGTGGGATTTCAGGACTCTGGCTGAGTAAGACCTACCGTTCTGGCAAGGCTGATGGACATGCAGGGGGTTTGGACAGAAGCACTGTGCCCGGTGTTCAGTCAGTTCTAGTCTGCCATTAGCCAGTTCTGCATAGATCTGGTGATACTATCTGAGTGGTTTTTGCTGTGTTGGTGTAATTTCTTTGCACAGAACACAGCTGGTGTATCACCTGAGTCTTTGTGGCAGAGGGGTACAGCTTGAAGGTAGATATAAAAGCCCTTTGACATAAAAAGTCAGACAGTGTTCAAGCTGGATCCTTGGCAATGGTAGCCTTGCAAGAACTGTATAATCTCTCCTCTTATCAAACAGATTTCCTGAGAACAAATCTGATCTGAGGCCTCTAGCTGTAGTTAAAATGATTATTCTGCGATCTCCTACATGTTTGTGTAGCTGTGCTGGCTCATGTTATGGATATGGGAGGGGTGATAATCGGCAGGAGAGCAGATAAGAAAAATATTTCCTATCTGAGCAAGTCATTCCATGTTTTCTTCAACAACAAAGTCAGCTTGAGAAATCTCTTTTCCTCCTCATTGATTCATTCGTTCATTCATTCATTCATTCTTGCCCACCCTACTCCGCAGACACCACCCTTATAATGGTGATGATGGAACTGCTCATGGGTTATGCTGCAAACCAGGTCACTGAAATGGCTCCATGCACTCCTGTGCAGCATGACTGAGGGCATGCAAGACTGTGGTACGGCAGAGAAATGAGCAGTTCCTGGGAGGGGCAAGTGAGAGTTTCAAAACAACCTTTTCCAAAGAGAAAATATGTTATGAACTACATCCTTCATCACTGCTTACACAACCATTTCCATGGGTAATTGGCTGCAAGAGCCACAAAAAAGATAGATTTTGCCCAATAAGCACACAGTGTACAAGAGAGATGTTTTGAGAGGATAAGGAAAGTGAAGCAAGTTGCATGTAGACTTGGAGAAGATGGCAAAGCAGAACTTCGACTAGTTATCTGTTTGGCTGTTGTGGGCTAGGACTTGGAATTTTTTTTGTGTGAAAAAAAAAAGAGTACTTGTAAGGGATTTGATTCATTAGAAAGACGTGTCTGGTGTCTTTTCTATACGTAGAGAATCATGGCAAAGAGACTGAAAGGAGTCAATGAATTGTTAAGGTCATTTGGCATCATTAACTATTCCAAATGGGAGTTGTTATATGACCTGGGCTGTGCAGAAGATCATCACGGTCCTGAAATACTTGCCCATTGAGGCACAAGTTCTAGTGCAGATGTGTTGGGCCATACAGAGCCTTGAAGATGAAAAATGTGAAGAGAATTGCACACTGATGCTATCCCAGTAACAAAAACTTTATGGTATTCACTGTAAATGTCTCCTTTTCAGGGAGCTCAAACATCGGAGGTGTGAGTGCTTTCTTTCCATCTAGCTCGTAGATGCGTATTGGGCAATAGCCTCTCCAGCTTACTCAGGGTTTGGCAGGTAACTTCTTTCTCATGAGTACCTGAGCTATTTTTAGATAATGCAGCTGGCACACTTCTACAGGCCCATTAATGAGTTAGGAATGCTCATCTCAAGAATGTGTATTTGTTCCTTCTTTGAGGCAAGCAAAACCGTTGGAGATCAACAGAGAGATTTATGAGCCGCCATGAAAGTGGTTGGTTTCCCTGGCATTGTTCTCAGTAGGGATGGTATAGGAAGGGACACGATCCTCCCCCCTTGTGTGAACCCCGAGGATAAGTCTTTTACAGATAACAGCTATGGGAACCAGTGCTTTAGTACTTGCCTGTCAATAAAATATTCAATATTCCCTTTGGAATGTGCCTGCAGACTGTTCCTTGGGATTTAGAAATGCAGAAGATGATAACAGGAAATCAAAAAAGCCACCACATTTTGGCAAGGGCAGTGCATGCATTCACCTCTGAGGAGACGGGGGGTTTTCCCACATGCTTTATGGAAAGTTCTGAATTAAAACTTCTTAATTGTGAAGAGAGCTCACTGACCATTCTCACTGCATGATCTTTCTTCCCTATAAGCAATTCACTCAAAGGAAGTGTAAATCCAAGTTGAGTGTACAATGGCAAAGTTTCAGCTTTCTAATTTCAAGCACTCATATGTTTGTAGAGTGAATGTCTGGCAAGACTTTACTGGATTGTTTACTAAACTATTCTGATGGCTGTGATACTGAGCAAGAGATCATGATCTCACTGTGTTTGATGCTTTAGAAGAACAGAATGAAAAGGCAATGCCTGTCCCCATAAAGCATGCACTCCAAGTATTAGACAGCAGACACATGTAAAGGTACAAGTGAGGACAACAGACATCTTGTGGAAGCACGTTCAGAATGAGACAGGGAACTTGGCCTCTGCACATACTAACCCTTGGGTTGAGATTTCTGTTTTCATCTTGTCAAGCAAGACTTTTTCAAAGAGAAAGAAGAGGGAGCTCTGCAGCTGTGTATGGGGTGTCTTCTAAGTGTGAGGGTTACCAGGGGAGAGTGGGAATGAGGTGGTGATAAAACTGTGGTCAGAGCCTGGGAAGAGGCATCATAGGAGAGGGATGCTGGCACCTACACTGCTCTTCAGGATCTGATCCCGCTATCATGCAAACAGGTGGCAAAACTCCTAGTGAGCTGAGCAATGCCCGGTGGGAGCAGCAGAGGCCTGGGGACCAGATGCCATCCTTGAAGCCATTTGTTGGACCTGCCAGGCATCTGGTAGGCAGAGTGTCAGTCTGCTTGCCTGAGAGGCAGGAAGCAGCAGCTGGCAGGCTCCTTAGTATACACCTCACTCCCATTCAAAAATTCCTGGGTGGTCGGGCCTACTTCTGTGTGCGGAGCAGCTTGTACCTGGGTGCCTCCATGCTAGCTATGGCACATAAGTGCTTCTTGTGGCACTGGAGAAGGGAGATAAGGTTTTAGGACAGTGGGGAAGGATGTTGTAGGGAGCCCAGGAGAGAGAGGGATAGCTGAGGGAGGCAGGAGAGGAACTGAGTGGGTGATGGAGTGAAGTGGGTGGGCTGTTGGGGGACCCCGACGTGCTGTACTGGTGGTAGAGGTGGGATGGGTCTACTGCAGTACTGCAGTCCAGCACAGCCTGTATTCGAGACGTATAGTATAGTGTGGGAAGAATCAGTGAAAAGAGAGGGACACCCCAAGAACATTGCAATGAAAGGGTGGCTTGAAAGAGTTGTTTCTTCATTTGAGGAAGATAACAGAGGTGTGGGGGGGATAACAGGCAGTGCTCTATTTCCTGAGATATCTGCTGTGCCTTTCGTTGCTGTTTCTAAGTGACATGTAGTGCACTAGCACTGCTAGGAATTTGAATGCGCTGCCACCACCTTCATAACTGGTTATGCCCTGGTTTAATGCTGACTCTGATCAGCAGTTTTGCTCTGGATTGGCTTAGAATACTGAGCTTCAATTAGTAAAAATAAGGTTAGAAAAAAAATGCTTTGCTGCAAAGAAACATCAGTGCTGGTAAAACTAGACCTGCAAAGAATGGTGAGTCTGATTCAAGTGAATGTTTGATCCCGAGCATATTTTGTACAAGGACTGTTTTCCCACAGTCTTTGTGACAAAGTGACACTAAACTATTGTTTACACTCTTTGGGGTTTAGTTTCCTGCTTCAAATTTCTATCTCTGTACATATTAAAGATGGCAAAGTTCTTTATTATGTTACAGGCAGTCATATAATATATGAGTCCCTTGGATTACTTTTTTTTTTTTTTTAATCAATTAGAGTAAATCAAGCAAACAGACTGAGGATGGAGCATTGCTATCAGAAGTTCTATTCTTCAGCAAAGAAAACCCTTTGGTCCCAAGCTCCAGACACAAACGAAATTCTGTGTTAACTTCGACTTTGATAGAGTAATAAAAATTGAGAACCTGTCTCAGTCTCTTCCACTCTAGTCCAAATAATCACATAGTTTTAATGCCCGTCCTGCATGTTCAAGCTGTAATATGAGCTGCAGGCTTCAAGCACATAGCTTGAAGTGCCCAGGTAAGAAAAAAAAGCCGTAACTGACTTTTTGTAGACACTTAGCTTGCAAGGGGTTGTTTATGTAAGATACAGTAGCAACCTGTTTTCCTAGCAAAGAATTGCGCTTTGAAATCAAAGGTGTTAAACTTTGGCTTGTCATCTGTCATAGCAAGATCTTACTCTTTTTTAACACCAGAGACATTGCTAAACCTACATAATCCTGAAAAGTAAATTTTAAATGTGATTTACGATTATGATTAAATTTATTGTATCAAGTTGCTCTTTTAAAACCCTTTGTTTTCCAGTGAAGGTGGGGCCGTAAATATCCTGGGAATAGGATAAATGGGATGACATTGCATAGTTTATTCTAAAAGCTTTTTCATTTCAAAGACAGTTAGAAGGAATAACACACACACACATAAAAAGCAAACAACAACAACAAAAAAACTGTCACACAAACAAATCCCATGTAAAGTTTAGTTATCTAATGTCAGTAGATAAAAACACACACACACATACACACACAGCCTCCAAACAAACAACAACAAAAGAGAAAACAAAGTTAAGCACAAAACAGCCTGTATGAGTCAGAAAAAGAAGGCACAGATTCAAGTTTTAACTGTGAGAACAAAAAGCTTTCAGAGAGACTGTCATCTTCCTAGATGCAAAATGCATGGACTCTAAACTGTAACATTGCTGGGAACTCAAATGAATCTTTTGCCCCTTCCCCTTACTCACAGGGGGCATTGTGATAAAATGAGAATACTGTGTATGCTTTACAAAATAAATTTATCAACACCTCATATCATGGTTTGCAGCTGCTGAAGGTCTGGATTATATTCAAGAGATTGTAGGAAGTCATGCAAAACAAATGTGAAAAAGTAAAACAAATGTTTTTTCCAGTGTTACCCATCATAGCAGTGTTTTCATTTCAGTGCTGCCGTCTTGCTATAACCCTGGATATGAACTTGCAATCAAATGTGTGCACATGTGTGCAGCAACTTGCTAAAGCCTTTGCTGATAGACAAGCACCAGTAAATGTTCCTGGGCTGGTTGTGTAGAGTGCTGCTTGAGCAAACTCCCTGCTTGTGGCTGAGGAAGAAAAAATGTTGCATTTCTCCCAGACTGGCTCCTCTACACTGGTCACCCCATTCCCTTCAAGCTTCCTCAGTTCCATCCTGGACATCTCTTCCTCTCCTATAACTGATATTCCTTTTCTGATTCCCCATGCTTACATGCCATTTTGAAGCATGTCAAGATATTGTAAAATATCATAAAATAATCTGTGCCAGATAAAAACACAACTCATGCACAACAATTTGTGCATGGAATTTTGTCTGCTCTTCAATAGACTTAGAGGTATTTTGAGTGCACTGGGGAGGCATTGTGTAGTATGGGCTGTCTACAGAGACAGTTCGGAGAATAAAGATTTAGCTTTATTCTCTCAGGGAGAGAGAAGAGGAGCCCTGGGCTTGGGGAAGATTGTTCCTGGGGAGAGTGGCCCCACCACTTATGTTTGGATGGGGAGAATCGACGGTGCAGGTCTCCACAGACTCCCAGGAGTGCTCTTTGCAGGCACGGACCTTGACAGTGATCATGCTGCAGTAAATTAACTGCTGGGTTCACCCAGAGAAATCAGGAGTTCAGTCAAAGTTCAAGAGTTGTCCTCAGTCAGCCAGGGTTCTCCTGGCATTTTCAACAGGATTTTGAAGTGTATGACTCTGAAGTGCTCTAATCACAGGAACAGGACAACAGGAAACCTCCTCTCAGGAGAACTGGTCAGTGGGAAGGGCTGGCTTAACAGAAGTAAACAAAAATGCTCTAATTGTCTGAGCGGGAAAGTGGGAGGGAGAGCTGGCAGTTCCGTGCTCATTGAGACTGCTGAATGTCCCTAGGAGGTCAGAAGAGTGTGATGGGATCTTGGTGTCCTGCACCATTTTCATGTTTATCTCGTGAGTAATCTTTTGTTGAACTGCTGGATCCTCTGCACTCCAGGAATATGTAAGCTGAGCAACAAAATTACAGCTCTGTCTGGTCCTTTTGTCATCGCACTGAGAGATAGCCCAAGGGCCTGACAAAATTGGTTCCAGTGTCTTTTCTCAAATACTCAGATATATAATTTCTCCTTTTCTGTCCTTTTTTTTTTTTTTTTTTTTTTTTTTTAAGATGGATATAGTATATTTGACTGTGACTAGAATTCGGCACTTATATTAAAAGTAGGGACTATATTTGTGTAAGACAAAAAGCAAACAAGCCTAATTTTCCATTGGGTAATGCCATAAATGTGTTTGCACAGTGAGTGCTTAAAAGTACACTGTGTTCCATACAGACAAATAAAATACATGGCCATGCCTGAAGGAGTAGAGACCATAGCTTGGTTTTATGCTGGGCAGGTGTTTTCTATCCTGGCTGCATTTTAACACCAGCCAATTTAGCAATAAAAAGCTCTTGAAAACTCAACAGCACAGTCCAAAATGATGAGCAATTTTCATTAGTTTGAGCTTAAGCATTTTTTTCAGTATAAATTTCTTGGACTGCTGAGTAGGAGATAGATCCAAAAATGAAACAGAATAACGCTTCTCTCCAGCTCTACGAAATCTCTGTCGGGGCCAAAGGTTTGAGTGAATGTATTATATGAAAAAACAGCTTTCATCTAGTACAGAAGCTCTATTGTGCTTCAGAAAGAGTTTTGGAGTCATCTAAATTTTTACTTCTTACCCATGAGTACATAGCCTCAAACAGCTTGTTTTGAAGCTTGAAGTCTGTAATCACAACAGGTCAGGCCAGAATTGTTCCACCGGTATGGATATATGTTTATTTTTGCTTTAAATTGTAACATCAGCCGAAAAATGAGAAGCCTGCCTAAAAGGTTATCAGATCTAATGCACTTTTACTGGGATAAGGAGGAAATACAGCAGTGGTAAACAAATATAAGAACCTATTGTGACTGCGGCTTAGAATCACCAGGAGACCAATTAACACCTTTTTGTTAGGATTAACCATTATGATGTTTGCTGCAAGAGCCTTAAATTGGTACTTTCTTGTAGTTCAAAGTGTGACTACATTGCAGTTACAAGGGAAGTAGAGATCAAAGCTCCCAGAACAAATAATTACATGAAGGTAAATTCCATCTGATGTAGGAAGCTGCAGAAGTCTCCAAAGAATAGCAAATAGTCTGGCAGGGAGCAGCGTGTAGGAGTGTGAGCAATACAAAAGGGAGGCTTTCAAAGGGAAAACGCCTCCCCTCAAAATGATGGAGTGAATCGGCTGGTCTGAAACCATTTCGCTGTACGGGGCTGCTCTTTGCTGTGTCAGCAGTTCCATTAAGAAGCTTTATTTTCGGAGGTTCATCACTCAGATGAACCAGTGCTAATACGTGGCATAGAAAGTCTGTGTGGGGTCTCTTTCTTTGGCTGGGAATTTTAAAGGTAATTAAGAAGGAAAAAGCCCATTGTGCTATATTTGGTGACTGTTTTATTTTCTTGATGTTGGTCCTATGCCCAGGAGGGGAGGTTGGAGGGTGGGAATAATGGAATTCCCCTCGTTGCCTCCATGTTCCTCTTGAGGCCTTTCAGTGGTGGTTTGCCAATGAGAAACTCGTATTTAAATAAATAACTCTGGAATTAATTGAAGTCTCAGCTTTGATGTACCATGTGTCTAGATGATACTGTCTCTAATTTAGACTCTGGGCCTAAAGTAGAGGGGAATTTCTTTTTTTTCACCTAAAATACGTGAAAAAAAACCTCAAGCCTCCAGGCCATAAGTAAACAGTTATGCTGTTTTAGTGGTTTTCTGAATGAGTCATTGTTTTATTTATTTATTGAATTTTGCTGAAAAACAGCAATGAAATGGGTAAATGACAGCTGAAGAAGTCAGCTCAAGTTAGTATAGCCTCAAAGAATTATGGGTTATATACGGAAAAAAAAAAAAAAAGCAAAATTTCAGGGAAGCTCAGACTTTCTATTCTATCACTTTCAGAGCTTACTATTTCTGTGTTATTTATTTTTCCCAGCATGAAGGGTGTCAAAATCTACCTTTAAAGTAAAGGGTTAAAGTGGAGGGAAATGTGTAGTGGAAGGAAAAATATTTTGAATTTTTATGTGTATGAGTGAAAATTATACAGCATAAATGTACCTGTCCTGAAAATGAAATAAATTATTAAGACCTCTATAAATGACACTGCAATTACTCTCCTTCTAATTAGAGGCTAGGAACCTGTAATTCCATAAGCAGCCTCCTCCTTATTCTCTTAGGTTATAAAAGATGTATTCCTTCAAAGGCTGGGCGTCATGGAATAATAAGTTAACATTTCAGTATGGCATTGACTCACCTGTTTTCTCTCAGCTTGCATTCAGCTGACCCCCTGTATTCCTGTCAGCTCCTAAGGCAGATAAAATATTTGTCATACAATTAAATATTTATTGTGTCCTGAGGGTATTCTGAGTGAAATCTGCACTGGTTTAGAAAAAGGTGTGTGTTAGCTGAACTGGGCCAAAAAGCTGCACTGACAGCCTTCTTGCAGCTCAGTTCAACCTCTCTTCAATTTAATTTAAACTGCCAGGCATCAGTATAAATACTACTACATACAGTGCATTTTTAATGCCAGAGGTTTGAAGCTATTTGAATAGTACACTAGTAAAGATGTTGCTACATTTTCCCAATGCATTGTTTAAAAGAAAAGGATCTAGGCCTAGCTATTTTTCTTCCCCTCCCACAGGCAACACAGGGATTAACTGCCACCTTCTTCGTCAAGAGACAGATACCTTCTCTCCCTCCCCAAATTCTTTTTTTCCTAGTGGAAAACTGTAACTACAATACTGACTGTAAAGTTAGCATTCATCAGAATGATTTTATTATTAGAAAGAAATGAACATTTTTCTCTATTTACTTCATTTCTCTCCGTGAGCTGCTGGTGTGTCCCTGGGGTTATGCGGGTGCCGCTTGCCTGGGGGATGCTGCTGAGGGAAGGACAGCACCTGAGTGTGAGGAATGGCATGTGCCCAAGTCCCTCCTAGGGAAAAACAAGCATGTCTTCTTCCCTCTGCCATCTACAAATCGAAGTGAAAGGAGAGTGTGAGGCTGTGTGCTGAGGCCAGCCGCAGCACCCCTTCCACCTTGTCAAGCCTCTTGTCCCATGGCCATTCTGGCAAGGACATAGCATCATCCTTAAAAACTAGCGTATAGACCCACCCAAAAATGCTTGTGATGCTCATGAGGTGAAGGCCCAGCCTCCCTGTGCCCAGCATCACACGACCTCGCCGCGGAGCCTCCAGCCCCACCATGGGGACACAGCTGACTGGGGTGAGAGAAGAGCTTCCCAGCAGCTAGTTGGCACCAGCAGTGAGCAGAGGGCTCCTGCTTCTTTCCCTCGTCTCCGAGTGCAAGGCCATTTCTAAAACCAGCAAATCTGGTGTTTAGGTAAGTCTGATGTTTTGACACCGGCTGACAAAAGCCAGGAAACGAGCACTTTGCACTGACCCTGGGCACCTTGCTAACTCCACCGTGTTTGTTTTCACAACAGCCTGAGCCAGGGACTGAATTTAACTTACGAATTTCCTGGCTTTTGTCAGTTTGCCTTACAGCCATAACCTGGTTTGAACGTATTTCTTTCTGTATTTAATATTAATGTTGGAAGTGCTATTTACAATAGCCATCTTCTAATGAGTGGGAAACAGTACAAAGCCTTTCTGGAGGGGGGACATAAAGTGTTTGAAATTGGTAACAGGCATGGGGGCTGTTGGCAGAGGATCACTTACAATAAGTGATCTTTTTGTTTTTACTCATTAAGAGGTCAGTTTCACTAAAAAGAATAGTTTTTACCCTTTTAGATGCTCTTATCACACAAAAAAAAGGCTATTATTTTACTTGCTGTCTTGCAGAAGCAGAAAGGAAATTATTTGTATCAAAGCAATTGTGAAGAATGTCTTGAAAGACCATTTGGAAATAAAGAGTACAGTTGTTAGAACATGTAAAGGAGAAACTCTTGCTTGGTTCACTTTGATGAATCTGACCATAGCATCTCTTGATGTCTCTTTTTCCCTCTGTTTGAGGTCTGAATATAAAAGCCTGCAATCCTCTTGGCAGTTAACAGGAGACTCATTCTCACATGAGTTGTGCAAAATTCATGCTTCCCTTGAAGCCAGTAACATTACTCACAGGAGATGATTTCCCAACAGTGTATTATCACAGAACTCAAGCTTCATCTAGAACAACATTTATATAGTCAGTGAAACGGTCTCACTTCATTACTCATTCTAGAACAATTCTCTGTAGTTACAAGTGTGGTTGTCTAAGAATTTGAAAAATTAAAGGGAGCAGGCAGAAAAAAAATTTATATGTCATCAGAAAAAGTCTGGAAGAAGACAACTCGGAATGACTCTGAGTTATGGTTTCTCAGAAAGAGTGCTGAATGCCATGGGTGCTGAGTCACAGGCACTGTGACCTTTCCCTGTGCTAATGAACCAGGTCCTGGCATGCTATATCAAGTACAGTGTATTCACTTCTGTATGATCTTTTTTTCTCCTGTGATGCATCCATAGGGCACGTGTGTGTGTAAGAAGTGCTCCCTGTGCAGTTCTTCCACCTTGTGATTGAACTAGGTGTTTTTTGTTTGTTTTTATTGTTTTTTAATCTATATCTGTTTACAGCTGGAGAAGAACCCTTCTGCCCTTTGCTGAGGTAGTTATAACGGAGATGCTTTGCAGAGAAGTGATTTCTCCCCTCTTTTCCCAGTTAACATAAAGCTCTTGCCTAAAAAGCTTAGTGAAAGAACCCCCTGCAGCTGGCTCAGTTTCCCAGTGCTAAGTGACCTGCCTCAGCACAGTCATCCAGCCCCCTGGCCTTTCTTCTCAGGGCTTGTTATGCGCTGCACAAATTCAACTCATGTTTTCATCTGGCACAGATTATTTCACGGTATTTTACAATATAGTGACTGTTATTGCAGGACACGGAATGGTCGATGGAGCCCCCATGTCTCTGCTTCTGCTGTTATCGGTGCTCGCATGCAGCAGCAGCTTGGCTTTATCTGGGCCCAGCGGTGCGGGGGGCACCATGCCGCAGGCCCTGTGTGAGGCAGCGCTGGGCCTGGGAGCTGGCTGGGCCAATTTCCCAAGGGATGGAGGGTTTTGTTCTCCCAAACAGGCATCCTGAGGCATTGTGGAAGCCTGGCAGGGCAGCGAGCTGACACAGGTCTTGACACTGCCTGGAGAGATTGTGCTCAGACCCTGGAGATAGAAATTGTCATTTGCTTGTTAGCCTCCTGCTGGCAGAAGCTCTATCCCCCTTTGTTTTGAGCTAAAGGTTCCCTTTCTCTCTCGCAGCTCTTAAAGGTTTCTCCATAAGAACAAAATCAGGGGTTGCTCCGCAGAAGAAAAGGGTTTTTGAACAATGGGTAGATGTACAAAGGGGTGAATGACAGGCTTCGGCTGCCTGACAAGCAGCTGGAGTGAGGGTCCTTTGAGTGTGCAAATAGAAATCATTGTGCTGGGTGTTTGCGGAGTTACTTATTCATTAGGTCTCTTTTCACTAAGTTAATGAACTTACGCAGCCTGATCCTAGTTCTAATTTAGCTGGTGTCAGTCATAGTCCTGCAGAGTCTGGGACAGATCTCTGGATTTCTAAACTAACCCCGAGTGTTACTCAGGCCACTACATTTTACTTGCATACTGGCATTTGGCTGAGGTGAATGTCTTCCATTCTTCTTTTCTTCAGAAAGGCTTCTGGGCTTGACTTAAAAGCAGAGAGAGAGGAGGATCTACTTGTCCTCCGATAGCTTGTTGAAGTTAACAGCCCACCTTTTTTAGACTTATCTTCTTTAAGAGTATCTGGCTTCACCTGTTAGCTATTGTTTCTTGCAGTGCTTTATCCAACCAGCTAAAAAGTGCTTTAGCATCCAGCACTGCTCAGACTGTATCAGAACCTTTCACAGTTGTATTTTTTAAACAGATTTGTGATTCTTTCCAGCTTCTTCTTCAGTTTTCCAATGTCCCTTTCAAACAGAGATAGCTGAACGCTGCACAGTATTCCAGGGTGTTGCTACTGGCAGTGCTTCATACCCAAGGAAATTTTGTAAAATTTTATTTACTCACCCAATTAGGGTGAGTAAATAAAAAAGTAAAAGGGTGAGTAATAAAAAAGTAAAAATTGTACATTCACAATTCACAATAGTATTAAATTAACCAGGATACTGAGGTACCTCTGCACAAAAGGCTTATGTGATTTCAAAGTGCTGTTGATTTTGAATAGGAAAAAAAATAACAGCCTTATTAGTCTAATTTTCTTTAGGGTTCAGGCATGTTCACCTAGGGTTTCTACTTCAAAATGTGTAGGTAATGTGAAATTTGTGTCCAAACCAAGAGCCAAGAGTTGGAAAAGCTTTGAAACAAGCAAAAGAAATTGTGCACATTCAAGCAGAACCCTGTAGAACTGCTCAGTACACAGTTTACAGCTTCATCTCTCTGTGTCTCCGTCTTTGTTTTCCTCTTGCAGGTTTGATTTCTTTTTTTTTTTTCCTTGTTCTGTCAGTTTATGACAAACCTGTATAGTTCCTGGTATGCAGGGCATCCTAGTCAGTCAAGAGCTATCTGTAATTGCAACATGGACATGTGGGGTCAGATCATGGGTTCACTCTGACCTTGAGACTGTCCACAGAGCTATTGCATATGGGAGCTGTGGGGCTGGATGCATCCGAAGAGTGTGTTGAGGAGATGATGTGGGGTTCTGCTGCACTGTTCCCCCTCCAGAATGGTACCAGAGGAGAAAGTTGCCAGGTCAGATTAGGCTTTGCATGCACTTTGCCTGCGGCTTACTAATCACACTTTGGTTGTTAAATTAATGTAGTCATAAGGGTTTAAGGAATACTTTCCCTAGTTCTAACCATTATTGATATTACTGGAAGGATGTTATATTTCCAAAATTACACAAACTTAAATGAGAAGAAAGATGTTCATATGAGAATTGGACTGTCCAGGAGGAGACTGCATCTGTCTGTATTCAAATTCAGCTTATATTGGTAAGTATTTCCAGTGTTAACAAGCCAAGTGAATTGTACAAAAGCTGCTGCAAAATGATCATCAGAGCTGATAATAAGTTCATCATTCTATTTTCTTAATATTTCAAATTGGAAGAAATACAACAAAATATTAATTTTGTAATTGGAGGAAACACAAAAAATCCTCTGCTGACTTGACAGCAATTGTCTCACCACTCTGTGTGTGAAGATTCCTTAGTACTAGAAATATCCTACTGGT
Organism: Anser anser; assembly: GCF_964211835.1. Classification (NCBI taxonomy): domain Eukaryota; kingdom Metazoa; phylum Chordata; class Aves; order Anseriformes; family Anatidae; genus Anser; species Anser anser. The sequence continues at coordinate 61,312,668 of NC_139723.1, read as the reverse complement.
AATTGCTTCAGCTCCTGTACTTTGTAATGTCAATTAATCCATTAAATGGAGTATGTAGGTTTGGTCCCTGTGGTGTCATAGGGGAATGATTATAAAGTGTAGATGATAGAAGGATTGTAGCATCTGAACAGTGCATACAAAACTGGTGCTGGACAGGGAAGAGTTAGTGAAAGCACATAATTGAGGTAGGAATGCTGCTCAGCTGAGGGCTAATTGAAATGGCTTCTGCTGGGAGGAACAGGTATTGGTTGAGAAGTGGAGGCAACTTGTGACTTACCAGGGCCTTTCTGTGACAATGTAGGCATGGAGAGAAAGAATCTTGTTTGCTCTACCTTGCCTGTTGGTACTGTGAGATATTGATGTAACTCAAGCTGAGTGTTACAGGTGACTCAATGTGAGAGCTACTTGTGTCTGGAAGGAGGAAGACTTTCTTCCTCTTTGTCTCCCTCATGGCTACATACTTTCTGTTCTTGTTTTATTTTTGTCCCTGAGAGTCAGTTTAGTGCACTCATCCTGTAGAACATTAACTTAGTCATCCCTCACGCACTCCAGAAAGAAAAAAAGTAAAGAGTTCTCCACTGGGTTAGCAATGTGAATCAACTCGGGAGGGACTCTAACAAAGTGCCAAGGAAGTGGAAACTAGTGGACAAAAGCAGGATGAGAGAAGGGAGGAGAAAGAAAGTGGGGGTGACAGGTGGTTCGGCATCTCAGTATGCTCTAATACCTATTTGAGAATCCCGATGAGTGCAGTATGACAAACAGAGATGCTGAGCAAAAGAAGAGGGTCCAGCTCTGATTTTAGTTGTGTTTTAGTTATTTCAGATGTTAGCATTGAAGTTCTCAGCCAGAGATTTGCATCCGTGGACATGGTTGCTGGTGGCTGTGTGGAGAAAAATTGAGGTAAGGTGACTAAAGATGTCGAATTACCATGGGACTTTGTAGAGGCTGAACTTGTGTATAGGTGCCTGAGCTCTCTTACCAGATGCTTGCTGTATGTCTTAACTCTCCAAGAGATGAATTGATTGGTTCTGGTGAGGCCCTTGTATGTGGCTGAAGCCTTCTTCTGTATAGAATGTTAACTTTGTCAAAAATCCTACTCTTCCTCTTATTTAAGTAGTAAATATAGCTGAATAACTTTTTCAAATATTTTAAAGTGTGCATATAGGGTCTCTTCTAATGACTATTTTAGTAAGTGTCGTGATGAATTGCATAGAGTGTACTGAAATAACTGGTGCTGAAGAGCAGCATCTACACTATGTGCATTTTGTATTATCTGCCTATGTATCTACTATCTATCCATTTATCAACTATTTGTCTGTTTATATTACACTTCTGAGAAGATCCACTCTGGTCCTGTGAGCTGAAAGCCCATTTTTGCTTAAAGAGTACTAGGTATGCTCTCAGAGTGTAGCCTCTAGTTTAGTTTCATCAAAAGGGATCCAGTTCTCATGCCATGAGACCACCTGAAGTGCAAATCAAAATACCGTTGGTGGGGACTATCAGGAGATTTGTTTCTGACATGTGTCTTGTGCACACTAAATTGCTAACGTAGCTTCTTGATGATGTTACTTTGGAAGTTAACATCAGTAAATATAGTTAAAATTACTTTCTTTTTCTGATGCATTACAATGTCTTGTTTTAGAGACAGTCAGGAGCCCTGGATCTGTTTTGCAAAGTATGTCAGTTGTGGCTATGGAGGATTAACATTTGCTACTGCAAGACTTCAGGCAACATTTGGGATTTGTTGTAGTACATGGTAACCAACAACATATGAAAAGGTCTCCAGACTTGGCTCCCAAAAGATAGGCTTCACTGAGAGGAGTCAAGATGGAGTTTAAATATAAGAAACAGAAATACAGCCCTGAAGGAACTTCTCTGAAGTCTCCAGCAAAGCTGGTGAATTGTCTTAAGAATCCAGAGCAACTGCCTTTTTACTGAGCAGTATTTTATAATGACATAATTACACAATTCTTGCTGGAATACAGTGGGATGTTCTGCCATGATTTGGATCACAGTGTGAGCTGACTAATGAACCAGGAGTCAGAAGGGATCTGCTGGTCAAGGAGTTTCAGTAGAAGAACCCTATTTATTTTCAATAAAAACAAGTATTGGTTTTCTTTTTGAGGTCCTCAAGGAAGGAAAAGAAGGGATCACACAAGCCTTTATGAAGTTACTACAGTCTTTATGTAGGGTGTTCATTCTTGGTTATAGCTCTCTGGACTTTACTACATGTACAACAGATACATTTGAATCATTAATTTCAATGTGATCCTTAATGTATTTTTTGTCTAAAAGAGCAGCACAAGAATACATTGATATAATCTGCCTATCATCTTGGTACAAATGGTTAGCTTTTTGTGTGTCTAGATTTTTTTTTGTTTGTTTTGTTTTGTAGTATGACATGCTATTGATGTCTTCAGGGTATCTCATAAATACATCATCATTGGCATTAGTGCAACTAACTGAGTTTCATTTTGTTATTTTCTATTCTAATTCTAAGTGTTACACTGTTTTCTCTCCTCTCGGGCTGACATTAATCACTTCAGGAAACACTTTGCTTTGTAGCCGGAGGCCCTCTGTATTGCAAGTGTTTAGCCAGTAGTGATCTGATAAGCTTAGTGCTGAAAGTGAAAAGAGGTTTAATTTATCTTGAATATTGGCTAACAAACTGTTAAGATTTCTTTTCTTTTTAATACATAATTTCTATACAGCTTAAACATCATATAGAACAAATATTCAGACCAAAACGTGACAAGATACAGTTAAATTAAATGTTAAATGAAATACATTACTGAAGTCTTTTTTTTTTTTTTCTTTTCCCTGCAAAATGCAAAGGAAATCTTGTATAATTAGATCATCATGTTTGCGTCATACTATCCAGTTTTCATATCAAACCATCCAAACTGTGTATTAATACACTATTTCTTTAGCTTGACATTCTATGCAACAGCATATGCTTAGAACTAAACTTAAGTGTCAGTTATGATATTGAAGTATGGGGACAAATGTATAAAAAAAAGATGATTGGCTTGAATTCACGCATTGCTTTGATTCAGGTAAAACAAACAAGGCCCAAGGAAAGTTGAAGTGGAAAGCTAATTACAAGCACAGGCAGCCCTTGTCAACCTGACATATAAAAGTCTATGAATTTTCATGAGTCCTGGTTTTTAAAGCTTTTGATGATTTGTGTTCCTAAACCTTGAAAGTATTTAAAATGCTCAGATTTTGAGACAGCGTATCTTATGTTATGTTATTTTTAATTTTTTTAAAGATCTCCAAATCAAGCACCCAAAACTTTGGTTCTGTTCATTCCAATGACCAACCTGTTTTTGTTATGGTTGTTGTTGTTTGGTTTGTTTTTTGATTCACGTTTATGTTAAATGTACTCACTGGCAGATGCCTGACTCATTTCTGGAACCCTGTCCTTGCCCAACAGAAACCTTACTGGGTATGGGTAGAAGAACTGTTGTGTGACTCAACATAGAGGAGTGGGGAACCCAGGGCTGTAATCCTGCCTTAGTCAGAGGTGTTCCCATGAAGCCTAGTTTCATTAATTGACTAGACTGGTCTTTAAATGGGATTAATTATATGGACCTAACTTCTAAAGCTTGCTGAATGTGAGAAGTAATAAGGTGGGTTATGGGAAATGCATTGGTGGGCAGTGGTTTAGGATGTTTATGAACCTTTCTCTGGGCTACAAAGTGGCTCTCATCTAAGAAGTTTTAACACAGCACTGCGCAGCTCCTTTTATGTCTATTTGTCAATAAATGGGCTGGCTTGCTCTGCCCTTTATTTTCAGCCTGCAGTCTGATGCCTCATATGTGTATCAGTAGGACAGTAAGAATCATACTAATTGTGGAATTGGCAGCTATGTAGGTGAAAATCATGAAAATACAAAAGGGAGGCACAAAATTACAGCTACATGGTGTACTTCTGAAATAAAACCTCGAGTTCTGTGGAAGGGATGAATTTGGTAGAGTTTGGATTTCTACGTTAACAGGGTTCCAGATCTTGACAAATTCAATTCACTCGCTGGAAATTTATTATGAAAAGCATCTGGATAATGAGGCTATCTCATTAAGTCAAGCATAAATCAAGGTGTGCTATGACGCGTCCTTAGTTTTTTTTTTTTTTTTTTTTTACCCTGTAATGTTAAACATTTAGAGTCATTGGATTTGAAAAAAAACCTCATTTTATCGTACATGTTCCCCGTGGTGTCCTATTCTCAACTTGTACTGTAGCATTTTCCTAGTAGTTGTGCAATTAGCATTCACTTCCTGCGTTGATTGTAGTCATTTATAAGCTGTGAATCAAGAGGAACCTTAACCAAACGGCATCATAAATCTGACCATCACATTCTCATTTAGCCTTTTGGTAGTAGGCTTCAGTGCTGGTTGCAACAGATGTTGACAAGCTACAGTTCAGCCCTCTGATGACAGTCAGTGAACAAAGTGGGACCTATGATGCGTATGCTGATGGTAGTATGTTACGCTAGAGAGAGGAGGAGGAAACTGAAAGAGTCTATTGGGATTTTCTGAGTAAAATAACTTACTTGGGAAAAGGAACCTTCTAATTAGTGGTATATTGTCATTCTGTTTCAGTTTTAATTCTGCAATTGCTTTTGATGTTAGGCAACTACATAGACAACTTAGAAGAGGTGTGAGAATCTTCTTATTTATGGATCTCTGCTTCTAGTTTCTTCTACATTAAGATGTGTGGCTATAAATTCCTGCTGTTTCTTAAAAGACCTACCTCTCTTCCTCATGCATGAGAAAATACAGCATTTAGAAAAACAGCTCCTATTCCCTAGCTGGTACTTCTAAGTGTTACTGCAGTACAAACAAACAATACCGCTGGGTGTACAGCTTACAAATCTTGCTCTCAGCTGGTCCAGCTGAGGGATTACTCGCCTACTGATGCTATGCATTGCAGAGTTTTATTGAAAGCTTTCTTCACTTTGTAGCAGCCTCTGTGCAACTGGTTCATGATCTTGCAGAGCAGGCAGCTGGCTGACAGTGTTTCATTGAGCTTTAATTGAGAAAATCCAAGTCTGAGGAAAATTAGTGTAGTAGTCTCAAATGTTTTAATGAGATAGAGTCTTTCTATGAGCTTAGTCTTATTAGGTTTAAAATTTATTTTGCAAAAGAAAAAGAAAATACTCAACAGGCTGGAAAAAACAAAACAAAACAAAACAAAAACAAACTCTTGAGTAAAGCAGGCTGTGATCTTGTTTTAGTCTAAACTCAAATACGCCATAGTTTAGGAAGTTATTTACTAGGGGTAAATGGCCACAATGCTAAATATCATGGAATATGCAACCTTCATATTGGTTTAAGAGACTAAAAATACATATTCCCCTAATATTTGGTTTGAGCTAAGGGAAACTGATTTGCCACAAGTTGTCTATCAAGAAGCTGCTAGTTCTAAACAGACAGACCACCATGACAAAACTTTGAAAATGAAGACAAATCTTGTTGCTGTAGGGAAAGTTGCTTTTCTCAGGAGTGCCATGCTATGCTTTATTTTGTTCACTGTGTGAGAAAGAAGTGAACAGATGGATTGGAATATTTCTTAGTTCAGGGGCTTAGCTGGACTGCAGTGTAGATGCATTTTTGTATATTTTGAACCATTAGAAATCTTCTCAGCTTGCAAGTCAGAGAATACCAGGAATACACTCTGAATGACATTGGCTCCTGCATGTATTTGTTTCTAAGTTTAAAAGCTGTAGTTTATCAATACAACTATTTCCAGCTGAGAAAACCACTCTTTAGTTTATGAAGTTTTATTGGCTGACACAGCCTGACAGTGTTGGAAGCCAGAGGCTGGCATGTCTCCCTGCGATGCAGAGATGAGACACAGGCAGCAGAGGGTCAGTCTGTCTCAGGAAGGAAGGTGCCAAAAATGTGATGTGCATGAAATTGCTGGTTAGGACAAAGAAATACATCCATCAGTAAAATGATGGGTGGGATGGTTTTATAGGGAATGTTTACGGAACAGCACACATGTAAATTGCAAGCCATCTTAATTTCCCTAATCTGTTTACATACTCTTGTAGAGCCCAGCTCAACTTGGTGTCAGCCAAAGGCAATCTGAGTGACACCTCCCAGAATTCTTCATCCTGGGAAGGATGTCTGTAAGAGAGAGACCAGAACAACTTGTTGGAGCTCAAATGGCCTTTGTACATAGTTCAGGTTGTCTTGGCTTTACTGGGATGCTGTCTTGCATAGCTTATACTTTTAACTGAATTATGTTTGTATTATATAGGGATATATTTCATCTTGCTTTTCTGGGTCTCTATTGGCACCTTAACTATTAAAGATTTCATAGGGAAAAGTCTCTTAAATAGACATAAAATTCCCAATCAGCCTGTTTTTATGTTTCAGTAGGGTAGCACAATGCTTATTTTTCTCATGTAGCAGGTAAGAACACTAGGGTCAAAGAGTAAGTGATTTGCCCAGGGTCATTCACAGTGGTGTAACATTGTGAATCCATGTTTTTCAAGTGCTAGGCAGATCGACATATCACTGAACAGCTTTCATTTACTGCTGCTTTTAGCTGCCAACAATAACTCAGATCAGCTAGATTTCACCGTGTTGAGTTTATAGTATAAGCAAGAGAATACCTACTCCTTTTCATGCTCTGAACCAGTCCTTTTAATTCTTTAATCCTATTCACATTAGACCCAATGGACAAGGTGCTAGAAACAGTTCTCAGAATCAGAAATTTGGCTATGGAAAGAGATTCCTCTATGCAATAGAGAAAATTGGACTTGATCATTGTGAACAGTGGAATAAGATATTTCTCCTCTCACTTTCCATGATACTTGCATTACATTATTTGGGGTATAAGCCAGGTACTCAGCTCTGTCATTTGGCCTACCTATGTGTATTAGGTTGTATTTTGCCTCTGTAGACTGTGCTATGACTTAATTCTATTATTTGTGTTATTACAGGTTGTTGTTTATAGTGAGCAGGCAAGAAACAACTTGGTCGTTGAATGTGTAATCATGAATAAAAAATATTCTCGAAAGCCATTGCCCACAGTGACAAATGAAGAGCTGGTTGCAGAATGCAAAAGTATAAAGGTTTTCTTTAATGAAGACTGCTTGGATTTTTAACAGTATGTTTCCATAATGCTACAGGACAGCTCTACGTTGTTGCTGAATATAATTTAGGATTTGACTAAAGGCATGGGTATTCCAGGAGAGGGAGAGGAAGGGAGAGGGAGAGGGAGAGGGAGAGGGAGAGGGAGAGGGAGAGGGAGAGGAGCGGAGAGGAAAAGGGAGAGGAGAGGAAAACGAAAGGGAGAGGAGAGGAAAAGGAAAGGAAAAGGGAAAGGAGAGGAGAGGAAAAGGAAAGGGAGAGGAAAGAAAAAGGAAAGGAAAAGGGAAAGGAGAGGAGAGGAAAAGGGAAAGGAGAGGAAAAGGGAAAGGAGAGGAGAGGAAAAGGAAAGGGAGAGGAAAGGAAAAGGAAAGGAGAGGAAAAGGGAGAGGAGAGGAAAAGGAAAGGGAGAGGAGAGGAAAAGGAAAGGGGAAGGGAAGGGAAGGGAAGGGAAGGGAAGGGAAGGGAAGGGAAGGGAAGGGAAGGGAAGGGAAGGGAAGGGAAGGGAAGGGAAGGGAAGGGAAGGGAAGGGAAGGGAAGGGAAGGGAAGGGAAGGGAAGGGAAGGGAAGGGAAGGGAAGGGAAGGGAAGGGAAGGGAAGGGAAGGGAAGGGAAGGGAAGGGAAGGGAAGGGAAGGGAAGGGAAGGGAAGGGAAGGGAAGGGAAGGGGGCAAAAAACACACAACCATCTGCTTTGTTTGAAACATTGAACTATCAAGCCAGATCATTGTCAGGTAAACCTGGTTGGGATGATGGCTCTCCTTTGAAAATTGAAGTTGGATGCAAAATTTGTATTCAGAAAGAGCTTTTCCAAAGTTGCCAGGTCCACTGTTTTACTACAGAAAAGGCGAAAATTATATAGATAAAAGTATGTCCAGATTTCAGGAAACAATAATATTTTGAATTATGTCAATATGCCAAGAAGAAGCAGCAAGCTTCACAGAGGTTAGTTTTAGTAGAGCTATACTAACATTTGGAATTTCATAAAATTTTATCTTATTAACCATTGTTTGCCTGATATTTTTTGACACTGGTTACATACTCCTCAAATTAAACAGCTTGAAATAGAAAAATATAAAGTTCTCTTGAATAAGTTATTTAAAGGCACCTTAAGGGAGGGGGAAGAGGGAGTAGTCCTTTAAGTCTTAAGTGACATATGAAAGTTTGGCAGTGTTAGATGATATGGATGAGGTGCCAAACTTTTAACTCTTTTGTATACTAAAGCTCTTCTCAAATCTCTCTAGGATAAGGTTGCTGAAATAATGGACTCTGATCTACATCCAGACCATGTGTAAACTTTGTTTGCAAATGACATGACATTGTGTACGGTATCCTTGGTGGAGATCCTCAATTTCTTAGCAGTCTGTTGGGGGACAACAGTAGGCTGCTGATGCTTGTCTGCTTTAATGGTTGGCTTCTGAATAAGCAAACTTTGATAAAAAATAACTGGCTGACTTCTACTTTGATTGAGGTCAGTGGTTCTGCTCACTTGGTGTTCAATTTATGTCTTCTCTAGTCAACAAAAGTACAGTGATTGGGAGCTCACAGTCCGGTAGAAAAATTTAACAAAAAATCATGCTCCAGAGACCCTGAGTTCTTGCTAATTTTCAAGATAAAATCCACTTCCAGTTGCAGAGAACAGAGCACTGTTCACTATCAATGCAGACATTTATATGTTCCAGTTAGGATGTTTGCCTGAGTGTTGTGAAAGTCCTCATTAAATTCTTGGCTGAGGGTGGTGTCTTCTTTAATGAGCTGAGTCTGCTCAGACTGTCTAGACCAACACTATTTCCATAGGATGGCATGATTTTGTGCTTTGATCAGTATTCATAGTGTCACTTCTTTTTAATATGGCACAAATTTAAATGTGTTTCTATTGCATCAGTGTACCACAAAGCATGTATGTATTATGAGTCCCTTCCCACTGTCTATGCTTATGTGTGCAGCATAATTCAACAGGTCATACCATAATCCTTGAAACAAATGAAGCCTGATTTCTCAAAGGATTTATGCTGTGTATGACATAAATGCTACTCACCTTCTCTTTGTATCACCTCAGCTTCTTTCCATGGCCTTGATGTTACTCTCTGCCACCCCATTACACCTCCCCAGTGCCTTCCCAGGTACCCTCATGGTGGTCTGTACAAGTACTGGTATATTTTACTGCTGATTGAAGCTGGGCATGTGCAGATTAGCTGGCCATAACTCGTACATGTCTTGGGCAATTGGCTGAAGCTTCTCAGGGCAGAAGAGGGAAGGGTAGCTTTAATTCATCCCCTCAGATGGTGATTTAGTCAGTCTTCTATCCAAACGTGAATTCTTGCAACTATGACACTAGGCATAAGGTAATGACTGTGTCCTCCCAGGCTATTGCAGGCACTCTTTGTGTGTGTATGTGTGTGTTTTTGGCATAATCCATAGCATGCTCTGGACTGGAGAACTTTTGAGTTGATTCTGAAGATTCAGAATTACCCCTGGTAAAGTGACTGGCATTCACCTAGCAAAGGATGCTGCCTAACCCTGGGGGTGCTTGAAGATCAGACTTGACTGAGAAGCCAAAATCTGACAAGAAGAGACCTGAAGCAGAAACGCCTGTGGCTTCTGCAGCTGCTCCTTTTCTCTGGAGTTTCTGGCTCCTTCCTCTCTTTTCAGTCTTTCCCCAAGGTGATAATCTTGTGCAGCAGATTGAATCCCTGCCCTGCCCTGAATGGAATCTACCTATGTCTATTGGGCTGAACTCCAGCAATTCACAGTTGAAATCAAGGTAAATATCAGCTGAAAATATGGTTTCACATTTATCCTGGGCAGCTGAGTCCCACCTGTATATGCAATGTGCAGCTGTAACTGCAATAAAAATTGCAGTCATAACAGACCAACTATGCTCATATCTGAGAGGCCTCTGATGGCTTCACCCAACCTTTCAGACTTCTAACAGAATTCTCACAGTGAATGCACATTGAAATCTATGCTCAAGATCTCTGTCTTTTTTTTTTTTTTCTTTTTTCCCCTCACGTGCTAGATTGCACTGCCAGGATGCCCAGAGAAGCTGTGGATGCCCCATCCTTGGAGGTGTTCAAGGCCAGGCTGGATGGGGCTTTGAGCAACCTGGTCTGGTGGGAGGTGTCCCTGCCCATGGCAGGGGGGTGTTGGAGCTGGATGATCTTTAAGATCCCTTCCAACCCAAGCCATTCTATGGTTCTATGATGAGCAATATTTTAGCCTACTTATTTATTTATCTACAAGGACAGAAGCTGTATGTTTACACTCTTGGACAGATATGATCTTCAGGGAGACAGGAACACAGCCTCTATCTGTAGACTGAATTAAGATGTTAGACCGATTTTGTGACAGGATGTTTTTTCTGTACAGACTATAGGTCAGGATAGTTTTGACGTAACTTTAAAATGTCTTAGAGAATCTCTTAGAGAAATGTAGTGCCATGTCCAAGTGTTTAAATGCATCAGAATAAATCCTGCTTGAACTGAAGTTATTAAAAAAAAAAAAAAAAAAAGGAAAAAAGTCCTGGTGATTATTAAGCACTGGTGGCCAATCAGAAATTAGCATCATATAATTATAAGATTACAGGAATTTGCATTCTAGAAAAAATGTTAGTTAATTTTACAGACAGCATTTTCTTGTGTTCTTTAAGACAGTGACTTAGCAGTTAAAAGGGTATAGAACCTGGTACAAATATAGTTTTCTCAAACCACTGCTTAGCTCATCAGTAGTATTCTCATAATTGCTGATGTCATTTCAAGCTCATGCCACAGTTTTTTTTTTATTTTATTTTTATTTTACAGTGTTCGTATATCATACAAAATACCATACAATTTATGGCATACTCTTGTGTAAGACATAAGTGCAAGCATAACTAGAACTAATTGTTCTAATAATAAAAAAGAAAATAATTTTCCATATTATAAAAATGCCATTTTCTACTGCTGAATAAGATTTAAAGCCTTTAAAATAGGAAACACTGAAACTTACTAGTGCTTTTCCTGAGGAAGATATATTTTTTCTAAAAAAGCTGTTTAATCTTAAATGCTGAGTGTCTCTCTAGAATGACATACTTGTGCAGCAAGTCTGATTTTTAAACACGGTGATTCATAATACACTGAACAAAACTTCATAATTAATATTTCAACGTCTTTTTGAGTGGCAGGTTAATAAACATTATTCCCATCAATGCAGCACCTGACTAGCTCCAACAGTAAAGGCAAAAAAAAAAAAAAGAGAAAAGAAAAGAAAAGCCGAACCACGATGTATCTTTTCTTTTCCTGCCAAAAAAGACAAAAGACCAGTATGTAAACCTAGAATACTGGAAGATTTAATATTAAAATACCATTGCATGAGCTTTTACCCAAACTGGGTGGAGATGTGTATTTATTTCTAAAGATAGCAATGCTAATTGGTAAAAAGGCAAACTTGATTTTTTTTTTAAATTTAATTTTATTTTTTTAATTGCCAAAGCTTGTCTTGACAGTAGAGCTTATGTGGGTTTCACAGAGCAGGATCACACTCTCTGGGTATAAGCAATGCCCAGAACGGGACAAAGAATTGGTTGGCACATGCTCAAACTGCAAAACATGGTGATGGCTACAGATACATAGTCCTGTGAAAGCAGCAGTCTGTGAAACTGTGTCACCACTGAAACTGCTGTGACAAGATGACAGCGAACTCCCAAAATTATCGTGCTAGCGTCATGCAACAGAAGCAGCCCTGACGGATTTGAGGCTTACTTCATTTATTTATTTATATATTTATCTATCTATTTTTTAATGTTCTGGAGAACTTACCTGAATTTATCTGTCTTGCTGTGACCTGGACAAATGCTGGTGGTGGGGAAGGTTTCCAGGAGCCTGGTAGGCTGTGTCAGCCTGGTATATTGATGAGATGGGGACAATGGAAAACAGGTCTGGGGATGTGCCATAAGAAAACCATTTCTTTTATGAAGAAGAGAAGGCCCTTTTCTAATTCATTCATTCTGATTTCTATGCCTCACACTCCCTTAAGGCAACAGACAGTGCTGCACATTTATCTGAGGTTGGTGAAATGTAAGACCTTTTAAATATTAATGTTTCTTGGGGCCTCTGAGTAGGTTCACCACCTGCTATCTCCTATAGCAACTGTCTGGAGCAGTTTTAGTCACTTCTTTTATTTACAAACATTCATTTTCCTCAACGCCTCTTCACAGACCAACAGGACTTTCAGAGACTAAAAATTGTGCAGCTGCCTCACTGCAGGTCTTGTGGCCCCTGGCCTGGAGGAGTGGATAGGCTTCATATGTCATCAAACTGTACAGTGAAACACCATAAATCTGCACAAGGGCATTGAAGTCCCAGATTATGTGGCAGTGGCATACAAAATCCACTTCTATCTCTCTGTATCTACTAATATTTTCAAAACATCCAGGTACGTGATGGTGTTTTCTTTTTGAAACAGAGGTAATGGGGTCTGGCCATCTACAGCTTACAGTGAAGAGCAGCCTGAGGCCACAGAACGAGTCTCTGAGAGGCCATAGCTTTGAACTCAGACCTTGAGTCCTGGGCTAGTGCTCTAGCCATCCTGCCTGTGAAATCTGGGGTGATGAACATGACACAAGATAATATGCAATAAAGGAAAGCAAAGTCAAGAGCTGTGATGCAGTTTCTCCTGCTGTCATTTGCCCAGAAGAAATTTTCTAAACATGTAAGTGCATTCTAGCTTTGCTGCTGGCATCACAGTAAAGCAGAAATTCTAACATGGATTGTAACTGCTGTATTTGCTACAAGAAATATCTTCCACTTTAACTACTTACTGCATAAGCCTTGGCTTAATGATGGTTGTTACATTAGTGGTGAGATCTCTGTAAGCCCCATAAAGATTGGCAATAAACCTGTGTAATGGACTAAGCAACACTGTCTGAAATATCAAGATGCTAGTTCATCTATTGCTTCCCACTGTTTCTCTCAGTATATAAAGTCATTTACTATTGCATGCATAGCTATCCTTTTTAAATGGCATGCTTGGCTCTTAAAGTCATCATGAGGATGGAAATTTTTCTTGGGCATAAGCTTTTGACTTGCTGAAGATCATGTAAGAAGAGCAGAGAATTAAAGGGAGGTGCACAGCCTTCCTCTTAAAGGAGACCAGGTGGTTGTGTGGTTATAGAAAACAGTACTGAGGGTGTGTGCAGCACAGCACGGCTTTTAAATACTGAGGGTGGTCTGGAGAGAGACTCTCATCAATGCCCAGCTTTCCTTCCATGCGTCAGCAACTTATCACCAGCATTACTGAGTTAAAAACAGGCTTCCCTTCATAGTGAGAGGTATAAAAACAAAACCACTTATGGAAAGACCAACAAAAAGGACAAATAACTAGATAAACATGACTATACTCTGAAAGTTCATGTCAATGGAGCCTTTCAGAGCACCATGTGAAACCACAGATGAGTCTTTCTAAAATAATGCAGGCAGTACTTCCCTAAGAGCCTGCAAAACCTTGTCACCCCTATAGTATTCCTTACTCCCCTCAAGAAAACAAAACCTGGCACTTCTAATGCCACAGGATATTAACACCTTTTGACAAAACAACAACAAAAAACAAACAAACAAACAAAAACAAACAAACAAAGCATCAGAACGCTGTGCAATTTGGGGATTTACCAAAATTAGTCAAAAGTATTTAGTCATCTTTTTTAATACTGAGTAAAACTTTACTTTGCTGGGTAAGTGGCTTTTTCTGTGGCCTCAAGGTCTGGTGCTAATGAAGCAAGTTGGAGCTATTGACTGAGAAGCCCATAAATGAAACTATAGCTTTATTTTATGGAATGTCACTGCTCTTGCTCAATAATGACAGTGAGTGGATGTGTGATAGCCTAAAGCATCATTTGCTCTTTCTTATGATAGATCCCCCCAAAATTCTTAATATCCCTGCTTATGGGAATCTGACTTATTAATATGCGCCGGATGGTTCTTATCCATGTTTCAAATTACTGCTTTGCTTATCTTAAGCAGATTAAAAGCATATACCTTATTCGTGACTAAAATGTGTATTTGTGAAAGGTAAAAGCCATCCTTTTGAGCTGAGTACAATGCAGCCTTCTCTAAACGGCTGTGGATATATTTTTATTTTATTTCCATACTGTCTCTGTGCTGGGATTTTTTTGAAAGTTTTAAAATACAACCGTGTTTCAAACTGACAGCTTCCAGCACAAATGAAAATGCTGGGGAAGAGAGGGAACTAAATTTTCTGCCTGTTTTTATAATGCGAGTTTAACATAACCCTAAAATGCCTTGGAACGTAGAGTCAGTTACAACTTAACTATTTAATACAGCATAGATGCTGTGATATTTGGATTGAGATCAAACTCCAAATTCCATGTTTCAGGGGAATGTTCAGAGACTTCAGTTTTGGTCTGGGGTCTTGACTTTTAAATGTATATATTTCTATTTCATGCACATTATTCTTTTAGAGTCCCTTGTAGAAGTTGATGGCTTTTTCAATATATTTTTTATATCTGTTGTTATTGGAAGAAAAGCTGTATTCTTGAACAGCCAACTACCTGGGGATGATGATGTATCAATTTATATTGTAATTTGATCGACTAAAAGAGGATTTTATGTATTCCAGACACATCTTGAAATCTCCTTTCTCTCCATTACTTTTGACCTAGAGAACTAACAAGATGATGGCACAAGTCCATAACCAAACAAGTCCAAGAACACCAGAAACAGCTAGACAAGGCAAAAACAGCTCTTGTACCTGGGGATCTCTGTCGAAGTTGTTCATAGCCAATTCACTTCCCCAGATGTTCTCCAGCATTGATTTAATCTGTTTTCCAAGCTTCTGAATAACAATTGTACTTAAGGACAAAGTAAGATACATGCTGAACAGTTGCAGGGTAGTAAATTGAAACTGGCTGTTGAGTTGACACCCAGGATAGGTTAAATGATATCTCTTTTTACTGTTACTTGTCTAAAAAGATAGTATCCCTTTCAGAGCTAGCTCTTCTGCAATACTGAAGAGAAGGTCTATTCTGAGTTGGTTTTAGATGATTTTTTTTCCCTTTATCAGTTAAAACAGATTGTATACCTACCAAGCCTATATACTGCTGCAAGAGGGAAACAAGATGAAAGCCAAGGATTACAAAATTGGGACTTTCAAACTTGTTTTGCCATATGAGGAGGTCCAAGCACATTGCCAGTCTGACCGGCTGGGATGATTGATACGTTTTGCAAAATAGAAAAGTCAGATGAAGATGAAATGAAGGAAAATAAACAGTGAACTGTACTATGTTATACATCGTGGGTGGGACTCTGGGGTTTTATGTGGACTTGAGAAGATAAGATTATTTCCATGTGCCTGAGCCCATTTTTATGCTAAGGTCTTTTCCCAGCAGGGTCTCAGTATGCAGCAGGGTACATGCATCAGACCCTTTATATATCAGCACGCATCCTCACCCTGCTCCCCCCGGCCACACTGTCTCAGTCCCACAGCAGGCTACGGAGGTGCCTCAAGCAGCAGCCTGGTGTGGTCCAAAGGGACCCCTCTCTGGGGAGCTAGGGAGGCAGGGTGCTGTGATGGGCTGTGGTGTATCTGGGAGGGGAGAGCCTCTGTGAGGGAAGGCAGGCAGGATGCTGTCCCCCCTCAGCACAGCTGGGAGGGGTCACTGCGGTTGTTTCTGAATCAGGACGGTTATTTCTGGGCAGGGGTTCATGGAGCTGCTGATTTTACACGGAGCTGCTGATTTTACAACTATAAACATACTTTGTGCAGAAGATCCAGAATGAGCAGACTCAGGATTTCTACCAGAAAGCTTTCTCTAGCTGTGCTGCAGGAGGGAATATGAAAAATGCTTTCAGTGGATGATTAATAGGGGGGGGGGGGGGGGGGAGCAGCAGAAATAGATGTGAGTTAAGTAAGCAGTAAGCACAGCAGAATGGGCTGTTACTAGCAGATCATTAACAGCCCACAGTGATGCTGAGGACTCTTTAATAAACCCATTTAGGGAGGATTACTGCTATTAGGAATAATGATCAGCGGCAACACTGTGTTTTATATGAATAATGGGGGCTATAGCCACCAGTGACAATCTCTGCTGAAGCCATTTTATGTTTGCTGAAACACAGGATTTTTTTCTTGATCAGAACATAGCAAGTAGTTTGATACTTATATTTTCATGGCTGAAAAATCAACAACAATAAAACTATTAGAACTCTGCAAATTAGGGTTGCAGAAAACCTGGGCAAATATCCAAGGTCAGAAAATATTTGAAATGTGGCAGAAAACTGTGAAGATATAGTTCTAAAAATGCTCATTTTTTTATTCTACTGACCTGCTTCTGTCTGCTAGGATTCAAGGCTAAGAATTTCTGCACCAAGTCTTTCCTGCTTGCTTACAAGTCACAGCAGATGGCAGTGAGCTGAATTACATATCTTCTTGCAGGCTCTTTGCAGGCATGCTCCAGCCCCAGTCTGCTGCTAGGGGTCTAGTACAATGTCATCTGAGCTTGCCCCTTTGTCATGGAGAGCTGCTTCAAATGATGGGGAAGATTACTTCTGCACATGATGATTTTACAGTGGTAGAGTTTCATTGGTAGGGAGGTCATCTCCCATCTCTCCTTTTCCTGGTGTGCTTCAGTTCCTATGGCAGGCAGCATGTTCCAGCTGTTAAATCTTTGTCTAGCAAAGCAGCCACCCAGAAAAAGTTTCCAAGAAATGTGAAAGGGGAACAAAATGGCTTTATATTTAATTTATATTCATTTATACTTCAAAGGTCTTTCTGCAGGATCACTTGTTCAATGAACCTGTGTGGAGCCAACAAACTATATAAACAGTAGTAAGTAATTGGCCTCTGGCATCTTGCATGAACAGTGAGGATCTGACATTTACTCAAAGAAAATATGCAAACTTGTCAATGCAAAGCAGTGACAAAAGCTAATCAGGAACTGTTGTGTATCCTGAGGACTGTTCTGCATAGACAGGCATTGTTATTTTCATTTTCCCATGAATTTCACTGGCCTAACTCTGCTGCCACTGAGAATTATGTTTACTGATTTGATAACCTGCTGTGTTAAGGCAGTGGTTTGGAGATCCCACCTTTGTCTCTAGTTGCAGTTTAATACCTACCTGGGTGGAGAGGGTGTCTCCCTTCGAAGCCCTGTTGGGAGGAGGAGAGCCCTGGAACAGACATTGCAGATTTAAGCTGGACATCTGAAAGGCCTTACAGTACAGCACACTGAGGTCCAACATGTGCTGTTCCAACACCTAATCCCCTTTTGTCATCACCAGACACAAGCAGTATTGTAAAAGCTAGAGTCTACTCTTGTGAGTGGAGAAGTAGAGGTTTCTTGTTGGGTTACATTAGGACACAAGAATGTCATAAAAAAGCCTTCAGGAGCCAGACGGCATGCCAAGTTGTTATTAACTTATGACTGTTCCAGTTAGAATTGCAGCTTCTCCTTAGTGAGTTTGTCGTTTTTAACTCATTTATTGTGCTGGTATGAAGCACTGTGAAGTCTTATAACATGCCTTGGTCCTGGGAGTAACGATGTTCCAGCAACATCTAGCTTCTGGAAACAAGATGTCAGGAGCACCGATCTAGTAGACTTTCTAGCTACCACAGGATTGGGCCTCAGTTGCTTGTAAATATGTCCTAGTTTCATGGGGGCATGTTTTTATCTGAATTGTTGATATAAATGTAGCTGGAAAGAGCTTGTTTATGCTTGTTTTTCCTGTCATTTTGACTGATGATTATATCTTTCCATGCCTGTCACAGTATGCCGTTGTTGTGACCCCTGGACAACTCATATTTTGCTGAGCTTCATACTCATCCTGTTACCAAGCAACCAGGGAGGAAACTGTTTGCAGAGCTGAATTTAGGTGCTTGTAGCGGAGAGTTCACACCTGAAATAACATGCAAATTGCCATGCCATCAAATAAACAATGTAGGAAAAAAGCAAAAAGATTGTTATAATGTAGAAGCTTGTTTTGTTTTAGAAATTATCTGTGCTGTTGATAGATCCCTTCTGTCATCTCTTCTTTGTTATCTGACATGATATGGTATAAACCTGTTGATTCTACTTATAGCTTCACATTCCAAAGCGTACTCAAATGGAAAACAAATCTGGGTTATGAGCAATCAAAGCTCTGTCTTATCTTTTTCTCCAGCTTGTAGGCCAAGAAAATAGCTAATTTCTTTATGTGTGGTGTTCTATGTTATAATAGTCTACCTACTGTAATATGAAATGAGTGCCAGTAGTCATGGGAAAAAGTTATATTTTAACTTGCCTTTATGCAATCCAGGAATTCACTATTCAATACCTACTGCAGGTTGCTTATGAGAAATAATTGGGAGACCTTTATTTATTTATTTATTTATTTTGGTCTGGGAGTGAAATTCATGTCTGCATAACTAGAATCAATAGAAGTCAATAGCTTGTTATCAGTGAAATGGTCTGGTTACTCAGAAAACACTTTTCAGTTCTTTGATACAGAAGGTCAGGACTCACCTGGATAGCTTTTCTACCTCTCCAGTCTCAGTCTGAAAAGATAGTGCTAATTATCTTGTAAAACCAGATATCTGGATTTCTCCGGTGTTCTTTTTGGGATGGTGACAGTGAGGCCTTGAAGGAGCAGCAGCCTGAGCCCCCTTGTACATGGGGCTGTCATTGCCAGGTCACTGCTCTGGGAAGCTCAACCTGCCAGTGAGATTTCAATGCAGGATGATGGGAGGTCTGCCATTGTCAAAAACTGATTGTCCTTGTCTCTCTAAAGTTGGTTTATACTGAATCAATGTCTCTCTCTGCTCCCAGAGGGGACACAAAGCACTGTGGCTGCTGTGACACTGGGTTTGGTTGGGAAAAATGGAGACTGGTTTGGTTTAATATGCACTGTCTATGCATATTAAACCTGGAGCCTGCTGGGTTTCCCTTTGTCTTACATTGACAAGTCCTACACTTGGTGAAATTAATGGGAGTTTTGGCATTGACGTCAAATATCAGAGGTAAAAAAAATACATTGTAGAAAAATTAGACTGTTTGGGGGACAGAATAAATATCTCTGGCTTGGAAGAAAGAATAGTCTTTGGCTATGGTAGAAAAGGTGGTTGTAAATCATACTTGTTCTCTGGTGCTGCTGGCCAGAGACAGATTAGACCTTGAAATAAATAAAAGCAACTCCAAGGCAGCTCTTGGATTTATCCCAGCTGTTCATGGCCTCAGCCAGGGACCACTGGGTCTAAGCCTTTTTACCAGGCTCAGAATGTCATTAGCTTCCAGCAGTGGAGCGAGCAAGTCTTCTCTCTTCCCTGTCTTTGGAAGAGCAAAATTCTTTTGTGGTGGTAATGACAGGGCCATTTGTGGGAAGAAGCAAAGTGAAGATTGAGAAGAAGTACAGGGGACTATGGCTGAGGAAGAGGAATGAGGAAAAACCAGTGGAGGCTGGGAGGGGAGGGAGGGCGACAGTGATGGCTCCTGAGTCTCTTCTACCAAGCCTTCCTTCATGTGAGCTAATCTTAACTTCTGTAACTTCCAGGCTCTCTCAGTACACAGACAAAAACAAACAAACAAACAAACAAACAAACGAAAAAACCTAGAGGATTTGTTCCACCATTCTTGTAGCTCTTTTGTGTTGTGTGTAGATAACTGTGCAGGTCAGACTGGGCATCTCACTGTCTCCTGCTAACAGATCTGAGATGGAATTACTATCCTGGAGTTAGCAAAACTTTACTACCCACATAATGGATTTCCTGTGGAGCTTTAAAACCTCATCCATAAGGGACCTCTATAAGACCTTGGAGCTCAGAATTTTGAACCTGCAATCACGGTGTCTCCTGGTGCACAAATACTTACATACATACATACATACACACACATATATATAAAATATATATATATGCATATTTATATACACAAAGTGTCTGTCACCATAGAGTGTACGAAGTCCAACAATACCTCCCCACCCCATATGGAAATTCTTGGGATGTGTTTCAGGGATGTCTCCAGGCAGTCCTGAGGCAGTAGCATGTATCCTAACAAAACTGTGACCATAAGCCAGCTAAATAAAGGTAGGCAAGGCGTACAACTCGGAAGCGTATTACCTGTAGAAAGTGTGTGTTGGATCTTTTCCCACGCAAGTTTTCAACAAGCATTGTATTTCAGAGAGACAGTTATAGTTGTTACAGGCATGTAAAAACTTTGTTATTATTTCTTTTTAACTTTCTTTGAAGACTGCATGAAAGTGCCAAGGGGAGGGAATTGTGTGTCATAATCTATTTTAATGGTTTCTCCTTATTTATCACCTAGCAGCAAGGATGCTGTGATGAATGAGAATGGATATACTAGGGTCATCCTCAAGAGAATCTTTCTCTCTGACTTTATATTATTCAATTGTAATTTTCCAGAGACATTTTAGGAAACTAAGATCTATGTATTTCTTTCAAATACAGTGTACTGAGACCAGAGGTACAGAAATTCAGAGTCACCATCGGTTGATGGATTACCAGAGCAAACAGTAACAGTAAAGCCAAGGAAGAGCATTTTCAACATATCTGAAAATACATAGAACATATATGAAATGTGTGAAGCAGTTTAAAACACAAGTAGGCATGGCTGGCCTGGATTCTGCATTAGGATACCATTATCAGAACCATTGCTGACTTTTCATGCACATATCAAAGTGGGAAAGAAAATTAGGGAACCTGAACAGCGGAGAAATAAAAGGAGAGTAACACATACAGGAGGGGGACTGGGTGTGCTGTGTGTGCTCCAGGGCTCTGTGCTGGTAAGGGAGGGCACAGAGGTCTGTGCTTGCAGACCTCCACTGCTGCCAGTGGAGAAGCATCAGCTACAGACCCGGCACGTGCCCTTGCTGTGGTGTTTGCCAGTCTGTGACGGGGACAACAGGATGTGGTGCAGGTGGCTGGCAGGGGAGGAGAGAGGAACAATGCAGCCATTCATTTCCTGCCTTTCAGAGGTATTCTCACAGCCTCATTTTAGGGTACAAATCAGAATGGCTGGTGCACACTGTATTTTCTGTCTGGAAATGCCCTCTTTGTGTCTCTTCTACCTCTAGGGTCTGACATGCTGAAGGGTTACACCAGTGCCAGCCAGCTCCTTGCTAAAGTAGGCTGGGTGTCCAGGATCCCTGCTGAATTTCAGGGGACATGGATTGAATGGCCCTGGTTTTAAAACAAGTGGGGGCAAATCTGAAACACAACCATTACCAACTTTAAAAAAAAAATCCTTTTGAAAAATCCTTTTAAATCTTGTCAGGCTTCTAAGTCCCTATTTGTCTAACTAGTTCTCTCAGTAAAAAAATGTGTCAGATAGAAATAAATGTAACGGGAGGAAATAATTAACAGGATCTAGGGAGACTGCCCATGGGAATTACTCTTTTTGTGGAGAATGATGGATCCAGTTAACAAGAGAGATGCTCTCAAATGCAATTACATGTTATAAATGTTTCTTCTGTCTGTTCTTAAATGTTATTTTATTAAGCTCAAAAATACATTATTTTTTGTTGTTCTTCTTTACACTGTGGAAGAGACACATTAGGACTGAACTAAGACAGCTTAGAAATATTAATAATTGAATATATACCTAAGGAAATTAGCTTCTTAATACCAGAAACTTCCATGCAATTACAGTGTCCATAAATGAATAATCTGCTCAGCTGGACAAATGGGATTCTCTAAAGTAGATGCTATTCAGCATTTAAAGAAAAGTAACACCTGCGTTTAGGAAGGGGGACATAATGTGACTTGTCAGGATGTAGTGATTGAAGTTCTGGGATATGCAATTTCAAATTCTGCAGCAGCTTTCAATTTATTTTGGCCTTAATACTAAAGGTGACTTAGTGGTTCACCACACCATACTCTCTGAATTACTTGAACAACAGTACAATTCCAGATCTGGTTTCACTAAAGTATATGTTTGATGAAAATATACATAATTTCAGCACATTGTTTCAAATAAGGAAAAAAAGGTTCCTTAAGGTATTCTGGAAGAAAAGTGGAAAACTTCCTTTGACCCTTAAAAACAAAGACATTTTGAAATACATTGTTTCATTTTGGATCAAAAGAAATATTCAGACCTGTAATATTCTTTCTTTCTTTTTTTCATTTTTTTAAGCTCATCAAGAATAAAAAATAACACAAATTTTTGTTTCCTTCAGAACACCTCAGTAAGAAGTTATGGACCTACATGTTCATATCAAATCATGTATCAATATAACATTTATACTCACCTTTTCTGGCTTTCTTCATTCTGGAAACAACGCTCATGAAATCTATCACAGTCTTCACCAAATATCCTGTTGGCTATTTTGTTTGTATTTGGACCCTTCTTCCTTTCCCATTGCTTTTTTGCTTCATTAACTCTTCAGTGTGAGATCTCTGCCTTGCTCCTTCACACTACCTCTAAAGGCTCTCCCATTTGTACACATCTCTAACTCTAGTGAAAGTCACTGAATTTGGTCTACTTCTGCTCTAGCGAGTTTATTTCATAAAATAAAAATAACCTCTTGAAAGTTACATCTTTTTGTTATTTTTCTTTTCTCTTCTCATACCTTAAGATGTTTTAAAATACCTTAAGTTGAAAGATATTCCTTTGCCTGAAGAACAAGACTGTGTCAGAAATCTGATTTTTGGGTAGTGATATTGTAGCAGATCTCTTGTGCTGCTTCCTTCAAGGGAGAAGATTAAAGACGTCCTTCTCTTTAGTTTCTTGGTGGCTCTATCCCAGTGAAGAAAATCTTAAGTAAGTTAAATTTCTCACTCTGTAAAATAGCTTGATATGTATAAATACAATGCTGAACTTGAAAGAGAGAAAAAAGAAGAGATATACATCTATTGCCAAATACTGCTCTTGGCTATAGACCTGCACTCCTAAATTTAGAGACATTTCACTTTTGGAATTGTGGTAGAGCTGATGTCATGGCACTTCTCAGGATGGTCCTTGACTGTAGGAGGCAATTTTTATAAACCTGTCACTCTTATCTTGAATCATAGTTTAGATTTTTCCAGTTTCTTCTCTGGCTTCCAGATTGCTTTTGTATTTGGAAGCCCAGGCACATTATTCTGTTCTGAAAGCCATTAGTTGTCAGGCACTACAGACCGCAGTGAACAGTACTCAGGGAAAATAATTGGGATAGATAGTGTGACAGTCTGTGTGAACACTCATACTTTCTGACAGCTCCATTTTTTCCTGCCATATGTGTCCTCAGTACTTCTGGAAATTGTGGTTCATCAGCCGTTCTGTTATATTACCCAAAACTAAATCAGTTCAGAAGGATATTTGATATGGCAGCAATTTATTGAGTTTCCACAGAAAACCTAGAATATTTAATATTTAAATAAGAGAAATTATACACTGTGGGCTCAGGCTTACTGGTGCATATATATTTAGAATCAGAAAATACGTTCCACATTTCTGAGCCTTCAAATCTTTTGCCAAATTACTCTGAGCTTTTAAATGCACTTTTAGGAAAAAAAGAAAAAAAAAACAGAAACAAAACGAAAACAAAAACAAAAACAAAAACAAACAAACAAACAAACAAAACAAAACAGAAATTCTAAGAGTAAAAACAGCATCATGTTTAAGTCTTGAAGTCTCCTGGGAAAATCCTTGGTACTCCTTGCAAAATCCTGGGGGAGTAACTTCTGTGGTACTACTTGCCACGACAGGCTGTGCTGACAACACCTCCTGCCAAGCTGTAGGATTATCCCATCGTCTGGTCCCACAGATTTTCTACCTGAGTCAGGACGTACCTAACCTGCCTCAGTAGGCAGGTCAGAGATAAATACAGCAATATTTGTGGACAGTGCTCTTCCATTGGGATATGCAGGCCATTGTTTATTCAATAAATGCCTTTCCTGGCTAAGTCCTATGTATGATAATGCAAGTTCTTGTGTATCTCATGCAGGGATTTTTTGTTTGGAGTAGTTCAGAATATGACTGCATTCAAATCAGTGGGAGATTTCTTCACTGATTTCAGTGGGGCCACCTCAAACAAGCTGCGTGTTTGTTGTAACATCCATGGTGATGTTTCCTATATTCCCAAGCTCCCTTCCAAAGGATATCTGTACTTGTTTCATCTCTGTGGTTTCATAATCTTTCCATTAAACCTTACCTCCTTCTCAAGTGATCATGTTTTTCCTGTTATGGGGCTATAAGGTGGAAAACTCATCTCCCATTTGTCTTTATTTAGTTAAAAACAATGTGGAACACCCTCTGGCACAATGTTCTTAGACCATCTGCAGACAAATTCTTTGTTACTGTTCCTCCCTTTGTTTCTTTTTACTGGACATTTTCCTTTATTCTTTGTGGATGTCAAGATGTTGTCAGAGGTACCTGAATAAAAGCAACATTGATGGTGGACTCCAGTACTTAAAAAATGTGGATGACATCCTCAGAGTTTACATATCAACATAAAGACACAGGCATTCTCTACTTGTAGAGATGATTCAGGAACAAGTAAGGCAAAATTAGTAAACTATTTTTTTTTCAATTTTTTTGTTTGTTTATGAAATATAGTGAGATGTAAATAAAAGAAATGTGCAACTGTCTCATTTTTTCCAACTTTTTTTTTTCTCTCTTCTTTATTATTTTCATACAACTCTTAAATATTAATTGACTTATTTCTAGGTATTATAATTTTTTGTGAGAGCCTCCAACCAAAGCTATATCCAAACATATTGTAACCACATGAAATGAGAATAAACTGTAGTCCATCCTCCCACTTATTTACACTTTTTATATCTGGTTTCAGCTACTGCTGATAACACACCCTCATGATAGAAGTGGGACGATGTTGTAGCACATGTGTACCACCAGGCTGGCTCTGCTGACGGAATATGTAACATATGCTGAAAGCTGTGTTGATGTGAGTCATCAGTCTGTTCCCATGGATGATTTGGCTATCCAAAAGATGCTTGCATCTCTTAGCCCAGTGACAGGGATCTGGGCGTGGGAAAGCAAAGGTTACAGGCCTTCTTCAACTACGACAGGTGAAAACTAGCCCCAGGGAGTCAAGTGGGAAGGTCCTGTAGACTTTGTGAGGCTAGGTGATAACTAACTCAGTGTTGATAGATTCATTTGGGATTTCAAAGCATGGTATTTTTCTGTGGGATCCACAAGAAGTCTGGTGGACTGCAGTCCAGAAGTGGATTCTCTCCCTGAGAGCATTCCTTGTTTCTGCTAACTTTTCCTAGGTCCTCCTCTGGGATCTGGAATCAGCCTTCCAAATAAGTCAGGGGCCAAAAAACAGAGTCCCAAGGGGATCATTTTGCAAGACCCTTCCTCTTGCTCCAGTTCTCTCTTCTGGCTTGTAAGTTACCTTCCTTCTACCATGCTTTCCCTTTACCACTGCTGTGCAGATGATACAGTCCTCTAGGCCCCCAGGCAGAATTTGCTGCTATCATGTTATGGACCATGTTTGTTGGAAGTAGCTTCCACAGTCCCAAGTTCCCTAGCAATATGCTTTTTTTGCGTGTGTCTGCGGTGTCATATTAAGATTTCCCTGATAACAACTCTCTTTTGGGCTGATTGTCTCATTCTGGAAAATCTTTCTCCTCCTTGGCTTTGCTTTGATCCCTGGCTTTCACAGAACTGAGGAAAAACAGGTCGACCAGCCTGAGGAAAGACTTGGAGCAGGAACTGGACTGAATGAGAACCACCTTTAAAATGCTTGGGAGCAAGAAAAAAATTCTACAATTTCTACATGAAATTTCTGCAAGTCATAGGTAATGAAGGATATAGCACATACTTTATAGAGAATATAATTGAAATTTAATTTTTTTCTCCCAGACAGACAAATCTGAGAAAGGGTTGGCTTTGCAGTAAAAGCAGCTAAGTATTCTTTTTATTGGTGTTTTTATAGTAAATAATAGAAGACTTTAAAAGGTGCAGCCTTTAGGAATGCCTGAACAGTTGCAGGGTGAATTTTGTGTTTTATATTGAATGATGAACTGCTGCATAAAATTCAGTTCATTTGCATAAAATACAAAAACATGGTTGTAGAACAGAGGAAGAAAGAGGACATTAGGTACATATATATATATATATATATATATATACACATCATAGGAAGTTCTGAAAATATCAGTCCAAGAATTGGCTATTGCTAAAGGGTCAAACAGAGCACTTGGAAGTATTACAGAATCCATAAAGAAAAAAACCAGAAAATGTCATTACTGTGTGACCTAAATCTCTAGTGCACCCATTTTTGAACACTGAGGGCAATTTTGGTCTCTTCACCCCAAGAAGAACAAGCAGGACTGGAAATGTCACAGAAAAGGGAAACAATAACAAAATGTTCACAAATACAAGGAAAACTAAAGAGTAAAGAGAAGCCTGCAGTTTGGAGGATGATGACCTGGGAAAATTTGAAAAGAAGTGTAAAATATCTAGGGAAAGATTATTTGTTTGCTCCTCAGAAAGCAAAAAGTAATTGCCACCTGATGAACCTAGAAGGATGTATATTCAGACACAATTTAGATTTTTCAGTGGAGGAGTAACATAGGGGAGGAAATCATTGATGTTGGACATGGTAGATTCCAAAACAGATCTATACAAATTTCTGGAGGTCAAGTTTGTCTGATCCTATTAAATCCAGAGGTGTGGATCTGATCTCTGCCTCTGTATACTCCTGTGTAGCTAGTGTATTGATGATGGATGGAAAGATATGATGGGACACGTTATAGTCTACATTTTTCCTGTATTTCTTTTATCCTTTCCCTACGCATATGCTACTGGCCATGACAGTGGATGAGATACACTTTTTGTCTGACCCAGAAAGGCACTTTTTTATGTCATGACTTTGAAGCTTTGAAGTGGCTGCCAATTCATACTGAATCTGACCTTAAAACACAAACTGGTGCATAGTACAGAGTGGGAAGGTATTCTCTTGCCAAAAATGCAGCAGGCAGACCAACCCAGAGGTCTGCCCTACATGTGAAGTCACCAGGGAGGGAGGCAGCACGCTGCGGGAGCTGTTCATATTTTTTCATCATGGATTTTGTTCATCTCCACTCCCTCAGCCCCTTATGAGTTTGTTGTTTTTTTTTCTTTTCTTTTTTTTTCTGGAGGCAAGGATCCTGCTCTGGCAAACACTGCAAATGTCTCAGTACTTGTCTTAGAGTGGGCTTTGGAGGTCTCCAGATGGTCTCTTCAGACTATATTTTGGAATAGCTTTATTCACTCTAGGGACCCTGGTGATCTCTAATCTTATAAAGACACATAAGATATGCGGCATGACTGTCTTGTAATATTTGCTGTGAGGTTTTGCAGCAGACATCTAAGTGCAATTTGAGAAAAAACTTGAGTAAATTAAATAAAAGTATTCACCCTACTGAAAGCTACCTTCTAATGCTGACAAATTGTTGTGTAGCTGCTTGTTTTTGTTAACCTTTTAACATCCAGATACAACATCATCCATCAAGGAACAAAGAACATACATCCTGTTTGTACCACACAGCTCAGAGACTGCATTTTGCAGAGCATTGACTCTGACAGGCTTGGGGGTTATGGTGGATAATCAACAGAGCATGAACTTACAATGTCAGCATGCATGAAAGGGAGCTTGTTTCTTGAATATGTGAGCAGAACGACAGAGAGCAGGAACAGGGAAGCTGAACAGACCTTGTGTATGGCATTAGTCAGGGCATGTGGAAAGTGCTCTGTCCGATCTTAAAAAAAAATAAATAAAAAAATAGGCAGACAATTGGAAATGAACCCAATGAATAATAGTGTTCTGGAAAAGCTCTTGCCTTGTGAGGCATTTAAATGCACTGATGACTGCACCATTATTAAACAGGTGAGATGACAGTATGGATGCCATTGTTTCAGGCCATCACTTGTGGCCACAGGCTGTTCTCAGGCAGAGGCTCTATCTAGTACCATCCAGCCACAGGTAGACAAGTTGTTCAGCAGCCACAGCCTTCTTTTCACATATTTTCCCTTTTCTCCCTCTAGATCTGAGCAGAAGGTGGGCACCACTGGAGCATTTGCAGATTTTAAGCATGCTGTAAAACCATCGCAGGCAGGACTCACTCTGCCTTGTTAATTTTATATCCTGTGCATTCAGCCAAGAGGTGAGATACAGCCAGAGATTTTCTGTGCAACTTTCCACAGCAAGGAGATCCAGCCCATGAGATCTAAAAGCATGGAAGGGAGTATATGTGATGTCAGAGGGCTCTATAGTGCAGCAAATAAGTGGCTAGAGGCTAAGGCTAGTTTAGAAACTTCTGTGATTATATGATGGTGTGGATTTTGTGTCACTTGATATTTTCAAATCAAGCCTGGATATCTTTCCACAGAACAATACTCTAGCCCAACCAGGAAGCACTTGACTTGACAAAGGAACTGCTTTATGACATTAAATGGTCTGTGTTTTGCACAAAGTCAGGCTGGATGATTACAGCAGTTCTTAAAATCTGGGACTCTAATGAGATGCTTTGTCTTCACAGTCAATTATTTTAGTTATTCATGCACTAGAACAAAATAAGATATCCTTGAGACACTTCAAAGGAAATTGCATCCTTTCTTTGCTATGTAATTTTGATATGCAGTATGCAAAACTTGTGCTGCTTCTTGTCATGTGTGTTACAAGACCATGCCAATAGCAGTAACAGCTTTCTGTTCCACCAGCCTTCATTTGATTATGAATTGCTTATGGCCAGACTTTGCTTCTGTTTGACTGGCAGCAGCAGCAACGACTTATCTCTTTATCCAAAGAAATATTAAAGTTTCATGCTTAGCTGCTTTCTCTTTACATTAGAGTACACAGAGTGAAGTCCATCTACCAAATTCAGCAGAATTACCCATGTACAGAATGATTTTGACAAGCACCCACATTGACATTTTACAGTTTGTATTTTTAAATTATTTTTACACACAGCTAAATGGACTGCTTTAGTTTGATTCCAGAAGAAAGCTGGCTTTTGGATGAAGTGTAATTTAATGGTGTTTTGATGTAATGATCTGTTTTTCAGCAGAGCCCACAATTTTGCATAAAGAAGTCTAAGCAACTCTGCCTATAGAATAGTCATTTGGGGTCCAATGTATGAACTAGCTGCTCTTCAGCATAAATGTTTTGGTATTGACTTCTGATCTAAATCACAGCTGATTCAGACTTATCTAGAGACAGAAGTGAAAGAAGTCTGGCCACTATGGTAAAGGATAACAAAACATGTTTTTAAAAATATATTAACAGTAAGAGGAGGGCCAAAGAGAATTTCCATCCATTACTGGATGCAGGGGGGAACATGACTACTGAGGATAAGGAAAAATAATACCAAATAGAACATGCAATTAAATTTAAGATCAAAGACCTCTTGTTTTAATTTCCTAACTTTTCCAGAAAGGCTTGAGAATAAACCACTAAGACTTTGCCAGAAATCTCAAGGGAAAATCTTTCAAGCTTTTAGAATACGTGAGTGTACATACATCCTTTATACAGGATTGTTTTGTAACCTTCTGACATATTTGAAATTCAGAATATTTCAAACAGGTAAAGTAATTTATTATTATTATTAAATTTATTACAAAATAATACTTTATTATAAAAATCTAGAGTAAACTGGGAATAATGTGCTTTCAGCATCATTTTAAACAAGTTACTTTTTTTTTTTTTTTTGTACATAACTGTGCCACTGGTAACAAACGTCATGATTTCATTAAAATGCTGTATAAAGTCTGTAATGTACAACTCCTTCAAACAGACCACAGGGATAACAATGCTAAGCTTTAGTTACATGATCCACACATTTTATTTGATTCATTTTGGGACCTCTTCTTATACATTTTGCTGCATTACAGTGGTCAGATCTATGCTTTGGATCACTACATCAGGTTATTGTATAGACTTATGTGAAATGTCTCTCATGGCCTATTGAAAAGAACATTTACACGGGTGCCCTTCCTGTTTTTGTCCTTGCAATTGTAGACTGCTCTCCTTGACTAGATCTGGAGAGTGAGATCATACTTTGAAAACAGGGAAGAGAATTACAGCTCTGTCTTTGTTAAAGAAAATTGTCATGGGAATGTAACACAAGCCATTGTTTCACAACTTGGACTTGGGAGAATTTAGTTTTTGTAACACTTATTTTGTAGAAGTTTCTACAGAACAGCTCTAGCTTAAATGTTAGGCTTTTTTTTTTTTCTTTCTTTCTTTTTTTCTTTTACATATTTTTTCCCTCTCCTTGACCTAACAAAGTGCTCTACTGGGGAAATTTAGCAACAGCTGGATTGCTCATTAATCAGTGGTGAATTAAGAAAATGACCTAGGACTGATTATCAGCTGGATTTTGTAGCATGTTGAAAAAGTTACATCAGGCTCCAGACAGCGTAACATAAGGTAGTATAACACAGACATCCCCAATTAGGGATCTCCTGGGAAGAAGAACAGAATGGAAAAGAGAGATTGATTGCACCATGTTTTGTTGAATGTCATTGGTGAGGAGTTTATATAGTAGCAGTCTAATTTATGGTGAGATAGCTGTGAATTTAATCCCCATGTTAGCACCTGAGTATCTGTACTATGTTGACGTCGTGATCTTATGCTGGTAGCAAGAATCTAGCATTGTTTGCTAGAGTGATAAAAACCCGAACTTACAGAACACACTGGGAGATAATGTGCCTCTCACCAGTTTTTGCAGAATGTAAATGAACAGTTCTCTCCATCAAACTTACAATGACAGCTATCCTTCTGACTCAAAATACCTGAAACAGGTGGCAGACCCTTTCCTATAAATTCTTTGTAGAGGTGCCTACATCAGAATGGCTATAAATATTTTACAGTATCAATACATACAGATTTATCATTTTTCGCTTAAGCTTTAGCTGTGGATTGCTCAATTTAATATTGTTATTATATTTTTAAAAAATCTTTTCAGTAACCATAATGCTTGTATATTAACTTTTAGCCATGTTTCCTAAGGAACTGAGGATTCTGTGGTATCAGACTGTATCTCTAATTGTATATCAGTTCCCTCTACCCTGGTAACTGCAGCCTGCTGGCCAAATTCAACTGAATTTGAAGGAGATGATAGAAGTCTTAACAAAAAATATGTCATCTCTCCCTTTCCACCCCTCCCCCCACCCCTCCCCTTTCTTTTTTTTCTTTTTTGAAAATCAGTATCTGGAGAGAGAAAATAGATCTGAATTATTGCTGCAGAGAATAAGGCAGGTATAACTCAGTTGTCTGACAGTCTGTTTGGTAGCAGCAAGCCAGTCTTCATGCATGTAAATGACTGGTCATGGCATATTAGTGATGTGAAGGAACAGGGTAGTCAAGGTTACTATGTTAGTAAAGTAGAAGAGGACACAAATCTGGAAGAAAACCGTCTTTTGTTACTTTTGCTGTTCACTGAAGAATGTGTTGTTTTTATACCATAATGTGCTTTCAGCTGCAATACAACAACAGCCCCTGGAACTTAAATTCACACAGAATAGGAAGGTTCTGCAATTTTCATTTTAGATCTAATCAGTATATTAATCACCAGTAGATTTCATTGTTGGAAGCTTTTCTCCCGTTATCATCTTAAGAATTACTTTTTAAAACAAGAAAACAAAAATATGACAGGATTTATTAGGGTATTGCATCAATGGACTGAGGTCTTCACCACTTCACTCAGATCTGAGTGTCTCTGTAAAAGACACAGACTTTGGGTTTCTGACTTTCGACCCATTTTTGATCTGCACATCCCTGAACATTTTGCCAGTGGAGAGGTAGTCATGAATTTAAGCATAATATGATAGGTTTTGTTGTTATTGCCTAGCTCTGTGGGCCTTTTAGAAGTGGTCTGTGGATCTCCAGAAGTATATGCACAGAAGGTTGCAAATCTGTACTTATGTCAGCAGCCAGTATTAGGGCAGAGCAGAGTTACTGGATGAGGTGGTATGGCCAGTGTCACCTGTGCACCCTGAGGAGGACTGCAACAGTCCCCAGGGCTTATACCTCGTGCATTTACTTTTCTTCCTTATCTCCAAATCCAAAGTTGCTGTAACCCTTGAACAGCACATTCCTTCCTGTTTATTTTTGATATCTGAATGACATTTGAGGGAACATCAAATAATCACCAACTGATGAGGCTCTTCTGCTGCTCTCGTATCTTTCTCGTGCCAGTCCACATGGACACAGGAAAAGGAGCTCTAGAGCAAGACCACCGGAGGCACTGGGTCTTAAGGAAAAATAAAGAGATAGTCAGTCTCCTCTGCTTGGTGTAAGTGGCTGATAAGGCATTTGCTCCTGCCTGACAGCGGAGGACTTGGAAAAGGCTCCAGCGCTTCTCTGGCAGCTGTAGCCAGCAGAGGTGCTTGGTGGACCTACCGTGCATCAGGGCCCAGGAGCAGGCAGGAAACCCTGCACAGCATAGGCAGGGAAAAAACAAGCTCTGAAAACAGACCCCAGTGCCAGCAGCTGTGCTAGTTTGGGCTCAGGTAGGTCAGCAGCCTGTGTCAGGTCTGGGAAGCCCAGGGGCTGGGAGGACAGTGTGGCTGGAGAGCAATGGCAGGGCACACATAACCCTCATACACTGGGGAGCTAGAAAGCAGCCTGAGAGCCCATGGCCTCTAGTTTGGCCCTGGTTAGATTGCACAACGTTGAATAAATAAGCCCTGTTCCCTGAGGAAGAGCTCAAAAACTTGTGTGAAGCTTTGTGACAGTAAAGAATGCAATTGGAAGGAAAAATAACGCTGTGTGATTTGCTTGTTCATCCAAATTCAATAAATCCCTTTGTATGCAGCCATTGCCTTTATGCAAACTAAACATCTCTAACAAAGAAACAGGTTACTGGAGACTAATCTATTTTCTTGGATGGTTTCTTAGTAACTACAGCTGTGAGTTGCCAAGGAGCCCAGCTCAATGCTTTGCAATGAAGCAAGGAGCAAGAAAAATAAGTGAAATAAAAGAGTGCAAGACCGAGTTGTAAAGTTAAGTGCAGGCTAACAAGCAAATATTTGTTGTTTGTTTTGTAAGGTCATCAACGATTAGTTTTTTTCAGCTTTTCTTAAAATACACGCGTTTGTGTTTGAAAGTTTCGCTGTTGTGTCCCAGACGTGTCTTCAGGCTTGTGCTGTCTGGCACGGCTGTGCTGCCAGGCTGTGAGCTTTGCCTGGATGGGCAGGGGCAGTGTCCTGACGAGGAGGGAGCTGGGACACAGGGCATCCTCTGGAAGTGCTGTTCCAGGCAGCATGGGCTGAAGGTGCCACCAGAGGTTATTGATGTTGCTTCCACAGTGGTGACAGCCAGCATTTACATCCTGGACACTGTCAAAAATAGACTAGAGGCAAAGGTTCTGCATTTCTCCAGGGTGAAAACATTTCATCTGTATTCATCCTATCGTTCTTGCTGGAGCAGAGGTTATTTTTCTGGCAGTTGAGGGAAAGAAGTGATGCAGGGCTCAGTCCCTGGAGAAACAGTGGGGATCAGGACCTGGGAGGGGAAAGGCAGGAGTATAACTGAGGCTAAGAGACTCTGGAGTTAAACTGGGTTGTTCAAAGAAAGAGAGGGGATATGAAAGGAAAAGGGCTCTTAGCCACTGGTTTGACTCTGACACCTTGGTCAAGACCATCCTTACCTGGATGAGGCAGTGCTGCAAGAAAATGCTAGGTGGCTTCAAGATGGGTGACCAGGACCTTTTCGGCTATGTGATGGAGCCAGGAAGTGACAAAGCTATCAGGGACTTGGTAATCCATCCTCATTTGCTGGGGCCAGCTGTATGGCCATGCTGATACCATATGTCTACGATCTGAGTCTTAATATAAATTGGTTTATGTCAATGTCTTCCTCAGGGCATTAGGCTCAACACTCCAGATGGCAGAGTGCTCCTGGTACAGAAACCATATGGTAGCGTATAGTCAAAGTTCAGAAAGGAGAAGAAATACATTGCACTGCTTGTTTCTCATAACAATAGGGTCAATAACATTTAAGTCAGCATTAGTTAATGGCAGAAATGATACCAGCATTATGGGCTGGCATAATTAATGATGACAAAGCATAGGTACAGCACACCCACAGATTACCAAAATTGTGCAGTATCACAAGATTTTAACTGGACCCAAATTTTAAAGGAGTCTAAATCTCAAAGGCTTTAGCAAGACTAAGGTTTTAAAAGCTTCTTGAGCACGGTTCCCAGTAACTGCAGAGTATATGTATAGCATTTTAAACATGGCAGGTTTTGGAGCTGGGAAGCCTAGGACTGCTTGGTATCAGACCTGAGTCTGCACTGGGTACAGCAATGTCTCTGTGGTTGTGCAAAAACAGACAAAGGGAATGTGTGTCTGTATATTGGGAAAGGGGGGCCATGGGAAGTAGATACTGTCAGCCCAGTACTATGTTTTTCTCTTCCTGTATTAAACTCTAATATGTTAAATAGTGTCTTAAAACTCAGTCTACAGAATGTGTTTTTGTCTTACCACTACCACCAAAAAAAAAAAAAAAAGCATTTTTGTTATCTGACCTCACCAGAGCTGCATCCTTTTGCTGCTGCTGGTTTTTAATGATCATTTTAAAGTGATTAACAGTGCCTGGAGCCATAACAGACTGACTTCCTGTGCTGAACTTCTACATGTCTGGATTTGCAGGAGGGAGTTCCTGACAAGAGAGTTCCTATAAAACAAGGACACTTGGGTCATTGTTTAGAAAAACTGACTGCATGGAAGAGATATAAGTCATGGACTAGGACAGATGCTCTGGCAGAGAGATTTTTACTTGTTTAGGGTTTCTTTTTTTAGCACCGGAAACACATTTGTTTGCAATTTCTAAAGGCATCAGAGCAGCAGAGTGACTGGTTGTCACTGTCTGCATTAATCTAATCTTTAGTTCCATCTTTAATAATAACAATAATAATAATAATAAAAAGTAAAGTGATGGGAAAGATTTTAAGATCAGGTGGGTTTACTGAAAGATTTCATTCAGGGAGAGGCATGACAAAAGCTCACTTATATCACGGGGAAGTGGAGATTTCGAAGGGTTTAGTTTCTGAAACAGTGTCCTCAGTATGTGGTTAACTACTAAACAAAAACTCCAGTGTTTACTGTTTATTGCTACCAGTAGAGACTAATTTTCGGCTGATTGCAGGATTCCTGAACTGTCTGGATCTCTTTTGGTCCCTGGTCATGTCAGGGGTTTCTTAAAGCTTATTTCAAGGAGGAGGTTAAGGCCTGGTCTTTTAGGTTTGTTTCTAAATGAACTTGCTCATCTTGGAAATGAATGTGGCTAATATCAGCCAGTGAATTTTTATTTTGAACAGAAAGTTATATGGGAAAAAATAGAAAAATAGATTAAAAATTCAGAAAAAAATCAGATTACAGTTTTTATTTAGTTATTTTCACCCCTAGGTCTGCAATCCATATTCAAGGCTTACAATGTCAGTTTTTCACATGCTAAAAAATCTTCATGTTAAATACTTATATTTCTTATATTTTCAAAGTATCTGTCCCATCATTTCATTATCTTTGACGGGATCTAGTGTGCCCAGTTTTAGATGCTGGTTGAATTTAGGACTTAAAGTACATAAGGACTTCCTCTGAAATCAAAGGGAGAAGCTCTGTGTTAATTTAGTGTCTTAAGAAGAGTTAGACTGTTTTACATTGTGGACTGTCTCAAACTGAACCGGGCCCCTAGAAAGATCATGCTGGTCAGTAACACGAGCTATTGGCCAGGTAGCAAGGCCCAACCCTATGTAAATCAATACCTATCTGTATCATATGCAAAGGTGCTTTTTATGAAACCAGAAAGCAAAGTCCCTGAGAGAGGTGGCTACTGGTGAAATCTGACTTAGATAGGCCTACTGGTGTTATTTAAAGGTCTTTTCAGCTATGGTAGTCTTTTTGCATGACTTGGTTTTGTGAGAGGGTTGCTGGAATAAAAACTGAATGCCGTCACATCAGTTTTGTGTCTACATCTGTCAGTGCTGCTCCTATTTACATGGCACTGATAGATCTCTGTAAGTCCCGTCATACAAGCTTTTAGATTAGATTTAGTTTTGAATCAGAAGCGTCATGTCTACTGAAGGAAATGGAAAAGGACAGAGGTAGTCAACACCCTCCAAAGTGGTCAGGGAAGATGTACACCATTCCTACAATTAGTGTCACTTCACGAAGGGGAGTCAAGCATATCCTTCTGACTGCCTCGACCTGCATCTTCCTGTTCTGGGTGGGCCCTAAAATCTTCATTCAATATCAGCAGAAAGGCCTTGGGAAGTTCACTGTGAAAAACCATGAATGATATTGTGTCAAAACCAGAAAGCTGCAGTGTCTCTGACAAGGGAGAAACTACCACACAATCTGTCAGAGTGGCTGCAAGGGGATTATCTGTATGAGATGGAGTACCTCTTCGACCTGAATTAAAATGGAAAAGAAACGGTGTGGAGGACTGGTTGGTGCAGTACGCTACGTGCAGAAGCACAAGTGGGAATTGTTTCAGTAATATGGTAGATAACAGAATCCCCTCCAATTTCTGTAGAGATATTAGCATTGCCAAAACTCTTACTGAATTCCACTAAACCTGAAGTTACAAAACAGGTAAAAGAGGTTATAGGACTGATGATCCAGAATTTGAGCATGTTACATAAAGAATGTATGCCAAGAACTGTTTGTGTCCATTAGATTTAATATGTCTGTTAATCTGGAGGTGATGACAAGGACTGATTTCAAAACAAGACTGGTAGCATCTGCAAAATCACACAGAAGTCAGCAAAAAGTTCTGAGCAAGGAGTAACTCTGTGGTAAACTAGGAACTGAGTTTTGAAGAGTATTACACATTATTCTTGATGACAAAGGCATTTCTCATGTAAAGTCAATTTGCTGATGACAAAACTTAACACTGAAAATCTAGTGCTACTGAAGATGGAAAGGAAAACAGCCAATCCAGCAGAAACACATCTCCCAGCAAGTTTCAGTAGAATATTTTTACAGTTGGGACAGACCATACCAGTGAATATATGAATCAGTCACAGGCTCTATAGCCTTCAGAGTTGAACTGAAGCTCCATCATATATGTCTTTCAGTTGCCCATTTCATCCATTGATGGTTTTAAATTTATCTACCAGATTAGAACAACCGATAGACTTCTACAGCTGAAACCTCTATTTCCGCCTTCACACATTGAGAAAAGACAAACCGTCTAACTATCACTGAAAACTATGGTTAAAAAGATAATGAGGAAGGAAGTCAGGCAAGGCTGAGAGATTTATTTGGAAACTAGTTAATTGTTGTACAGAGCTCAGGTTTGGGTATTACAGAAGTACAGGTGTGACTGCTGTTAAACTTCCTATGCTGACAACACAGGGTAGATCGCCATAAAAAACAAGTAAACCTTTAGAGAGAGAATAAACAATGTAAGCATAGCTGAAACCAGTCCTCCCAGAGTTTCTGTTTCTTTGATTAGTGAAAACAATCCAGACCAAAGAATGGGTGGTGTCAAGATATTAGCAGAACTTGCAGAAAGAAGGCAGTTAATAGTGCATATCCACGATGGATGGTGTGACTTTCTTATGTCATGTAAGAGTTCCTCTGCTTCAGGCTATTCAAAGGCAAGAATAAGGAGATCAGATTTTGTAAATAATTTCACAAGGAGGCAAATGTGTGATGTTTTTGTGAAGACTGTATCTCAAATAACAAATACAACTCAATCTATCGTTCACATTGTATCAGAAGGTTGGGCCAGACGCTCTGGCATAACATGGCATGTTCTGTTCTGTTGCATTTAATGTATGTAGAATATTCATTGTCCCACAACCAGGATGTGACATAAGGGCACTTTTTCTAGATTTTTCAGGAATTGCAGGAGTTCTCATATCCTATATTAATCTCTAAAACTGCAGTCAAGATGAAAAAACTCCATTATTGGTTTTTCTGTGCAAGAAAAAGGTCAAAATGGCTCCATCAACTTTCATCATGCAAAATATTTCTATTTTGGTACGTAATATATGCAAACTACCTACCTGAAACAGGGACACCATCACTGCAATGTGAATCCACTGTGCTGGGCCTTGGTACTTGTTATTTGCAATGGGCATTTGGTCATCCATCCACTGACCAGGACAATGAAGTTACCTTGAAGCCTATAAAGTGCTCAGCACATTCCTGCTGTATTTATCACCTGGAGATGCATGACAAAGGGATCCATTTCTCAGAAATGCGCAATATTCAGATTTATATTGACCAAAACATTGGTGAAAAAGACGGTTTTTTATCTCTGAAACTCTGAAAGAAAGGATAAGAAATATGATGATTTTAGAAATCTATTTCTAGAGTTTTTGGAAGCATCCTACAGCACATTTAAACTGCTTTCATAAGGAAAAGATTGGATTTTTTATGGCACACTTGAACTGTGAGTATAATACTTAATTCCTCATTTGCATTAAGAATCTCATTTTTTGATCAATAAATAGATAAAATGTGTGTGTTATCATACAAAAAATATTTCTCAGCAGATGGAGAAGTGTCATTATGACAAATATAACTGCTGCTGCAATGCTGCACTTCAGCAAAGATTTTAGTAACTAAACAAAGTCTATAAATGTAAAAGTCTTGAAAACACCATTAAATTTTGCTTGCTGATACAAACAGCTGAAACTTCTGAGTCTGGCTCACTGATGATAGGGATATCGTTCTGTATCTTTCTCTCTTTTTCTGAAGTGTTTCATAGCTTAGATAACAACAGCTGAAGCTCACCTGCGTGGCTTGCAGCCAGCACAAGTAAGGGTAGCTGGCCAAAAAGGAAATGTTCCCAGTTCTTGTATGCACCTGGTAAATGGATTCCCAGGAGATAAAATTAGAAATTGAGCTGGTTGGGAATTTCCCTTTAAAAAAGATTTTTTTATATTAAAAAAAGTATGTTTTGTTGAGATGAAAACTTTGTGTGAGGTTACATTCTACTGTTGACAGGCAAGGTATCTGTAAGAGAAACAAATTTTTCTCATGTCAGTTCTCCCACAATCCATACAAGTGGCTTGATTACTGGGCTATAATGTATTTGGTGTTGGGGTTCTTGCTATTGCCCCTGCAAGAGGTGTTCCATTTTGTATCAATACAATTTTTATGGATCATGGACTTAATCTCTCAATCCATGTGACTGCTCTCAAATAATTTTCTCTGATCCAGTGAACAACATCTCCTCTAAAAATATATATATAATAAAAATGTTTTCAATAGCCTTGGCTTTGGTCCAAAAGGAACAGAAAAATTGGATTTCTTCACAGTATTCATTCTCTGACTCTCTGCCACAGGACATGGGAACCATTTCACAAGCATTCACAATTTAGCTGTAGAGCATTAAGCTGATGGCTGAGATACCCTGGTGACATGCCTTTCAGCAACTAGTAGCAGGAACCCACAGCACACACAGGAATTCAATGAGAAGCTAATGTGGTATCTTTTTTTTTTTTCTTTTTTCTTTTTTCTTATAAGAGTCACCTGTGCCCTATCTGTGGTGTGGTTTATCTTCCCAGCTGGTCAGAGTAAGTCCTGGACCATATGGTAAGTATAGAGACATAAAGTGAGGCTTATGAGATACAGGGGCTGCCTGAGTTTAGGGAGCAGGGTCCAAAGAGAAGGGGATCAGAGCAATTGCCCATTACTTTTAGGCAGATGGCCTGGGACTACCATCCCCTGGAGAACAGGGAGGGAGAAAGGGAAGTCTCCAGAGGAGGGAGCAGAGCTCCTCCTCAATCCTAGGCAAAGGCAAGGAGAATGGGGTGGGAGGAGAGACTTACAGGGAGCAGATTACAGGCTTCATGTGAAACTGGTGTTCACCTGTTTTTAAGCAGCTTTCAAGTACTGAAGCGAAGGTGCAGCACACCAGCAAGCACTGGGAGTACTTGGGTACTTCAGCCAGGATGCTGGCTTACAAGCTCAACTACATGCATCTTGTTCTGGTTCATTTTTATCTGGGATGCATGTCTGAAATCAACCAACCACACCTCTTTTGTCCATGTTTTTTTTCCTGAGCAAGTTTTTCTTGGGATTTTTCCACCTTCTTCTCTGGACAAACCATATACAAAGCCTTTTCTTCTGGCAGAACCAGAAAATGCAGAAAGGTGTGAAAATGCAATGAGTTTGCAGAAAACTCCATTGCATTTCCAGTTCCAAGGCTGACTGACAATTTCTGTAGATTTCTATCACATATTAATCTTTTCTTTTAATGTTTTATCAAAATTGGTTAAGGAGAAAAATCAATAATGCTTTTCATATAAAATGGCGTTTTGCTTCTGGACAGAACAGCTGTCACACATGCTTTCAGAGCAGGAAAAATGGATTACATTTATAGGAGGATATGTGTGCAGTGTAGCATATTGTCCTTATTCAACAAATGAAGGTTTTCCCATAGGATATGTAACTGATTCTCAGTGACACCATCACTTCTGCTTATACATCTGTTCTGCTTTTAACTGCAATATAACTCAATCATTCCGGACAGATCTTCCTTTCAGATATATATTTCCTCTAAACCTATCAAGTCACAGGCATGACAACATCTGAACCTATGCCAAGGCCTCTTAATTAGAGAGACCCGCTTCCTCCGTGCTGAACGTCAGCGTGCTTTGTCGCTGCAGAGCAGGCAGCCTGCTCCTGCCCTGGCAGGCGTCTGTGCAGAGCTTCTCCGGATGGTCTCCAGGAGGTAGCTCATAGGCCATGAAAAGGCTTGCTTCTCTCCACCCACTTCGTTAGGGATTTTCACTCGAGGCCTTCAGCCTGACGCTAGAAAGAGACAATTCTCAAGTCTGCTTTTTTTAAAAACCTAAATCATGTACTTGCCAAATTTAGCATTGAGATGGTAGTGCCTGGGACATAGAGCCTAAGCTCAGCTTAGGTAGGAAAGGGTGAAGTATGAACACAGAAAGTTAATGTTTGTGGATTTATTTATTTATGTATTTTCCTGAATATCACCAGCAGCACTGCTGGGCTCCAAATTACTTTTAAAGACCTGATCCTTGTTCATTTGATTTTATGTTAATTCCAGGGGGACCAGAGACACCATAAAGAATAAATACCTGACTACAGAGAGCTGGATTTCTGGAGGAGACGACAATTAATATACATAAAATCATGGTAATGACTGACAGAAGGCATAGTATGGATTATGGTATTTTGACTTCTTTACAACAGACACTTGCTGTTGAAAACAAGTCTTTCTCATATGCATAGATCTCATTTGCAGAGAACCCAAAATGGACAAATATGGCCTTTTTACAATGCTCTAAAGAGGGAACAAGGGAAAATATTGTTGCTGGATATAAATTTAACCACAGGCATAGAAAATGTACTGAGAATAAAAGTGAACTCCTGTGGTCTGTGATTACCAAAAATAAAAAATTAAGGATTGAAATACCTATGTTAATGGTTGTTAGAGTACTGCTCCTATTAACAAATGCAGTACAGAGTTAAAGATTTTTCTTCTCTGTGGAAAGGTGTACTTTGCAAGGGAGCAATGAATGATTTTCTTCACTGATTCAGTTGTGAAGTATTCTGAAGTATGAAACTCACACCTGTCCACTAAAATGTGCCTTAGTGTGCCCAATCTTTGATGTCTCCAGTGTATATGTCTTCATCTCAGCTAGCTGTTCTGGCTTCCCTTTATAGTCACAGAGCGCAACAAATATACGTGTCAGGATAGCAAGCAGCCTACTTCTTGCCTCTTGCCAAAGATGACACATTAGAGGACATCTCATCAAAACCTGAACTGTCTGAGAACTGATGCCATTCTCCACGTGTTGGCTGTATCATGACAAGATACAAAGCGTGTCCACATGCACACGTGCAGGTGAGCACATGTTCTCGTTCCAGCAGTACGTAGGGTTGGGTCGACTCCAGCCCCTCCAACGTGGGTGGCAGAGAGCATTCATGCAGCTGATTACCTGGCTCTGCAGACCTACCCCAGCAGCCGTCTTGTTCAGTAACAAGGGATTTTCACAGCACTGCCTACACAGTGCTGCTTCTGTGACTGTGAAAAATTACAAGTATTGCTACAAATAGAGGGCTTCAGATGTCAGGGCTGTTTCTTCAGTATGTTTTTGGAGCAACAAAGTGTACGGGCCCCTTTAAAAGGGTTAAAGTCACAGCATTATAAAGGCCATCTGAAATCTAGGCAATTCTGTCTGGAGACACAATCTCCTGTTGCCTTGTGTGACCAACAAGAATCATCAAGGTAAAGAGCTCTCCACAAAAAGGACAAGGAGCAAGCTGCTCACTAACGCAAAGCAAAAATTTACCAAATTTTTAGAAACAAAGAGACAATCATGTAAAATATATGTGATCTCAGCAAATTAGGGGGAGGGAGAGGTGAAAGTATTCAGCATCTCTCAGGCTCAAGATCTGTTCTATATTTGGTTGGATTGTTAATTGTACAAAACACTGAGATCTAAGCAGAAAAAGTGCATTGACTTTGCAAAAGCATCCCTCTTGTTCAACAATTAAAAACGAAAGCAAAGAGTGATTTATTCACCATTTTAAACCAGTCTTTAGAATGTAACTCTCATTCTTTTTGTTTATAGCTCTCTTTTGTAAGAGGAGGTAATAAATATTTTGGAAAGGACTGATATTTTATGTGTTGTCGATTTATATAATGGTCTTAAAAGTGAGGAATTTGGAGTGCTGAATAATAACTCTTCCTAGCATGAGTGAGCAATAAAGCTGACTGGCACTGGGACTTTGATGTGCATCTCTGGGGAAAGTCAATAATACAAATTCAACTAACATTTCTAAAATGCATTTTGGGTGTACTGTTGTAAAGTCTAATTTCAAATGTTTATTTCTGGCTTCATACATATGCAAATTAATATTAATATACTGCAAGTCTGCACAAACAATATGTGTCCTTCTGAGGTCAGTGGGAGTTTTGTCAATAGTTTCTATGAATGCAAAATTTCATGTTAGCTGAAGCACAGCTGTCCTGGTTTAATAGGATTAAGCTGGAAGTTAAAAGGTTTTTAGCTAGCAAAAAAGTGAGGTCTTTTAACAGCCTTTCAAGTGAACTGATGGGGGGAGGGAGGGGAACAACAGAAAAACAACAACAACAACAACAATAAAAAAACACGAAAAAACCACCACCACCACCACAAAAACATAAACTAGCTGTTTTTAAGGTAGAACTTAAGTTTATAAATCAGATCTCATATGGTTCCTGTATATGTTCCCAATTCTAAGTCAATTCTAAGTTCAATTTGAACCCTCACTGTCCTTAGCTAAAGGAAAATCAAGGAAAATCAATAAGCTTTTGAAAGTGCTCTGCCTTGTGGCATAGGAGCTGGTACTGAGAGTCTCTTTTGGGAAGTTAAATTTCCACTGTTTGTTCTGTCAGTTCATCCTTTTGAAAGGCACTATTCTTTCTCTCACTTAGATTACCCAGACCGCTTATGCCCAGGGCTTATCTGTAATTAGCTAACACATTATGCTAAAATTTGTTAAGATACTTGTTAACAAGATGTTGCCTTCAGCAACAAGAACAGTTGTACTCAACATGTTATCTGGGCCAGACTGATTCTCTAGTCCTTCTGGATTTTACACTTGAAAAGCACCAAAAGAAAATACATTCAGGCCCATAGAGGAAAATCAATTTCTTATTAATTGGCATCTTCTGTTAGCTGCTATCTTCATGTGTGCCTAATAACCTGAGAGGCTGAGTGTTGCAGAAAGCAGCATACAAATAAGCACTGCATACCTCTTTCTTCTCAGCATTTGTAGAGCTAAAGTCATATTTAGTTGAAGGGAACACTTATTCTGCCAACTGTAATGCCAGGGGAGTTGCATTACACCATTTTGAGACAGCCTCCTGAGGACTGTTATAGGCTTGGTATGACAAAATAGAAAGTGTCCTGAAAACAGAAAACAACTCAGCTACTGAATTGGTAATTTTACAACTGTAACTGTCTGAAAAAAGCAATTTTCCAAACTATCAAAACTGAAAAAAACAATTTTCCAAACTTTCCTATCAAAATTTGGAGGTGCTTAGTTGTGGTTCTGAACTATTTCTTGGACACAAAACACCAAGCTGAAACCAGTCTACATTGCAATGCTCTGAGCACAGGGCTGCTAGTTTCAGGACTGGAAGTTTCTGCATATGATGGTCTGACATATGGGTTGAAGAATGGTCCTAAGATTCACATTTCCTACAGCATGGTTGTGGGGTACTGAGATGCCAGATGTAGGGGAAGTCAGGTTATTAAAAAAGGTTTGTGGATCTTCTTTGACTTGACTTGCAGACCTGGACTAGAATACACCGAGAGGGGTGGACCTGTTGTTCATGCATGTATTACAGAAAACTTGTTGTCTTGGTACAGTAATGCAAAGCGTGGTCCTAGTAATGATTCAAACAGGATGCCAATAATTATACCTACTAAACTGCATGGAGATGGTTTGTCAAGGCCTGCTGTGGGTCATTCTGTAAATTGTAGCCTGAAAAAAGAGGACATGGTTTCAAGCCCAGTGATGAGGTTTGTAGAAATCTTCAGTCCTTTGGAGCAGAATTGCAGAATCATAGAATCATTAAGGTTAGAAAAGACCTCCAAGATCATCTGGTCCAACCATCGTCCTACTGCCAACGTCACCCACTGA
Organism: Anser anser; assembly: GCF_964211835.1. Classification (NCBI taxonomy): domain Eukaryota; kingdom Metazoa; phylum Chordata; class Aves; order Anseriformes; family Anatidae; genus Anser; species Anser anser. The sequence continues at coordinate 61,268,033 of NC_139723.1, read as the reverse complement.
ACCATGTCCCTAAGCACCACATCCAAACTTTCCTTAAACACCCTCAGCGACAGTGACTCCACCACTTCCCCGGGCAACCTGTTCCAATAGGGGAAGGCATATTTAATGAGAGGAAAGAGAAATATGGTATCATTCTCATTCTTCATTCTCTGCTTAAAAACTAATTTAATTAAAAATGTCCAAGAATTTCTTCAGTGTCCTAGTTCCTTGTAGACAAGCAGTAATTGTTTACAAATGTGGCCAACAACCAGCTCACAAGCTTCAAAGGGAGCTCATTACCAGACTGAAAAGTCTTCAAATGACTTTTCCATCCATCTGAATTATATTTATAATCAGTTCATAATGATGTTCGCATATTATCCTTTAGATCACTAAAGAAGCATACAGTGGATGAACCATGATAAAATTATTCAAATCTGGTGTGATTATCTTTTGATTAATCTTCCTCATAACAGCTTACCTACTGACTTAATGAGTTTTTGATTAAGAAGGAAAACCAGCAATGAATAATAGAAATAATTAATTTGTCAATAAGGACTATCTTATCTGATACTCCAAGTCACAGCTGAGTATTTTTTCAGCTTTCCTCAAAGTGCACAGTGCTCCTCTGTTTTAATCTAAGTGTAAGGTGCTGCACCTGGGTTGGGCAATCCCAGACATGAGGACAGACTGGGAGAAGAATTCATTGACAGCAGCCCTGTGGAGAGAGACTTGGGGGTTCTGGTTGACGAAGTGCTCACCGTGAACCATCAGTGCGCGTTTGCAGCCCAGAAGGCCAGCTGCATCCTGGGCTGCATCAAATAGATGAGTGGCCAGCATGTGGAGGGAGGAGATTGTCCCCCTCTGCTCTGCCCTTGTGAGGCCCCACTTGGAGTGCTGCATCCAGGTCCGGGGCCCCAAGCACAAGAAGGATGTGGGGCTGTTACAGTTGGTCCAGAGGAGGGCCATGAAGTTGATCAGAAGGCTGGAGCACCTCTCCTATGAAGAAAGGCTGAGAGAGCTGGGGCTGTTCAGCCTGAAGAATAGAAGGCTCCAGGGAGACCTCACTGCAGCTTTTCAATACTTAAAGGGGGCTCATATATACTTAAAGGGAGAGCAACCTTTTGCGCAGGCAGACAATGACAGTACAAGGGGAATGGTTTTAAACTAAAAGAGGGGAGATTTAGATTAAAGTTTATGAGGAAATTCTTAACTCAGAGGGTGTTGAGTCACTGGAACAGGTTGCCCAGAGAAGTTATGGATATTCCATCCTTGGGGGTGTTCAAGACCAGGTTGAATGATGCCCTGGGCAATCTGATTTAGTGAGTGGCATCCCTCCCCTTGGCAGTGGGGTTGGAACTAGATGATCTTTAAGGTCCCTTACTTCAAGCAAGACATTAATCAAAATCATCTTTAGAAAGTTCTTGGAATAAATCACTTCAAAGTATTTTAGCCAAGTGAGATGCTCAAGGTTGTGGTTAAGTAGGGTTACTTCCCCTGTTCTGTAAGGAGATACAAAGGAGTTTTCACTTGGCAAGCAAGCAGTTAGATGAGCAGTTGCTGGGATGGTGCTTCCATGTAATATTGGCAGGTTGGCAACGCTAGTCCATATGAGAGGCCCTTCAAGATGTTCGCCTGTAAAGGACATGGCTTGGTTTCCAGAAAGACATCCTTCCTGCCTTCATACCCCTTTTTTATTTTATTTTATTTATTTTATTTTATTTTATTTTATTTTATTTTATTTTATTTTATTTTATTTTATTTTATTGTATTATTTTATGTTATTTTATTTTATTATTTTATTTTATTTTATTATTTTTTTTTTTTCTGTGGGGATTGGGTGAAGTGGGATTTCAAGATAAAGTGGTATTGACTTTTAGTTCTGACAATTCTGGAAAGTCAGAGCAAGTAAGGGGCTGCTCTTATTTATCACCGGGCTATGATTCAGCCATACAGATAGACTCAGGTCCTGTCTGTAGCACAGATCCCTCATATGACCTTGGCAAGTGACCGAATCTCTGTGCTGTGGTGACTTACTCTCTCTGTCTTGCTTCAGTGTTTGCAAAATGTGAATAACAGTACTGCCTTTGTCTTGTCTGTTCATATTGAAAATTCTTTGGTGCAGGAATCATCTCTGTGTCTAGTGAGGTTCTTGGCATGCACCTCTAGGTGCTATTTTAATAACAGTACATAATTGCTGCTAGTTTTATTTCTAACATTTTTGGAACAGAGCTGGATTTAGAAAATCCTTTCTTTTAACCCCATTCTCACTTAGGGAGATCCAAAGGCTGAAGGAGACCTGGGTTAAAGTCACCCTTGCACTGCAAGACAAAACAAACAGCTTGCCCTTCTTAACCCTGCGTGACCTGGCATTTGGCTCCCTTACTGGCAGAAATCCCACCAAATGATCCAGCTCAGTTTGAATCTGCCAGCTTTGTAGCCAGCACATTGCACTGGCTTATCTTCCAGGGACTGGATTTGCAGAGGTTTTGTAGCTACAATAAATTTTATTAACTGCCTCCATGGAGAAAACCAAAACATATCTGAAGAAATAAAGATGGAACAGAGCAGCAGAGCACAAGAAGCAACGGAGACACTGCTATGTCCTGAAAGACAACATCAGAAAGGAGGAGGAGGATTCCCAATTGGTAGCCTATTTTACATATTTTTAGGGTTCACTACAAGTGCTTATAGTCATTAAGCTCACGTGAACTGCTGGTATATTTGTAGAGTCAGGGGAGCCAGAACAAATGCCATATTGCCCACAGGTCATTCTGATACATGAGTCTTGCTGAAAAAATCATAGATATCTGTACCTTATAAGGTACAAAATGTCCTCCACTCCCGAGTGAGAAGAGCAAATATTTGACATGTAGCAGCGTCTGTGTTTGTGGTTCACCTGAGATTTTGGCCCTGTTGAAGGCCATGACAAAATAGCCACTGATTACAACTAGCACTTCAGCTAACTTTCCAAACAGCTAGTGGTGTGATAGCATTGGAGCCAACTAACAGTCAGTGAGGAAAACGGTGCAATTCCACACCATTTGCTAACAAATCCTGCCTCTCTGCACTCTCTACAGAGCAAATGTGAAATGGCACTTTGCAGCGGCTGTGGGAAGTAGTTTGCTGACAGCTGACTATTAATGGGTTGCAATTCCTTGGCGTAATAAGGAGGAAGAGAGGAAATGTTGCTAGAGGTGGGGTGCATGTTTTGTACATCTTATCAATGCAATCAGAAATTCATCACTGTGATTCTCTTTCATTACCGTGCCATGTTAAAGAATCATTTAGGTTTGATCACTGAGGCATACTAAACTGCTGCTGGATGGTAGCACTTCTAAGAACGTGCCCAAATCATTCCTCAGTCGCTTTTACCCAAGTAGAAGACCATGAATCTTCTCTCTTTAACAGTAATACCCTATTTGTGGCTGTGATTCTCTTAAGTTACAGAATCACAGAATCATCTAGGTTGGAAGAGACCTCCAAGATCCTCTAGTCCAACCTCTGACCTAGTTCACAGGAAAAATGCTGGAGATCAGCCCCACAGAAAGGGATTTGGGGGTTCTGGTCGACAGCAAGCTGAACACGAGCCAGCAGTGTGCCCTGGCAGCCAGGAGGGCCAGCCCTACCCTGGGGTGCATCAGGCCCAGCACTGCCAGCTGGTCGGGGGAAGGGATTGTCCTGCTCTGCTCTGTGCTGTGCGGCCTCACCTCGAGTACTGTGTGACACAATGCCAGAAGGACATAAAACTGTTAGAGAGTGTCCAAAGGAGGGCTACAGGGATGGTGTAGGGTCTAGAGGGCAAGATGTATGAGGAGCGGCTGAGGTCCCTTGGTTTGCTCAGCCCCGAGCAGAGCAGGCTGAGGGGAGGCCTCATGGCGGCCTGCAGCTCCCTCACGAGGGGAGCGGAGGGGCAGGCGCTGAGCTCTGCTCTCTGGGGACAGCGACAGGACCCGAGGGAACGGCATGGAGCTGGGACAGGGGAGGGTCAGGCTGGGTGTTAGGGAAAGGTTCTGCACCCGGAGGGTGGTCGGGCACTGGGACAGGCTCCCCAGGGCAGTGATCACAGCACCAAACCTGCTGTAGTTCAAGTAGCATTTGGACAATGCTCTCAGACACACGGTCTGATTTTTCGGGTGGTCCTCTGGCGACCAAGGACTTGGACTTGATGATCCTTGTGGGTCCCTTCCAAATGGGGATATTCTATGATTCTATGAAATTGAGTTTTTTAAAAAGAGGTCCTCACCCAGGGAGTTTGCTGGGGTTTTCATGAGTACCAACTAATTTAATAGTTGTTTATTCTTCTTACCAGCCTTTCCCTCCTTAACTGTCCACCCTCTGCTCTTTTGTCTGATGCAAAAAGGCTGATGATAGAAAAAGAAAAAGTGGGGTGATGGGAAGCAGTCTTTGAAGGAAATTTCTGTTTTACACTACTAGAAGGAGGCTTAATAAGCATGCACTAGTCCAGTCTAAAGCAGACTGCTTCTGAACCTAATCCAATTTGCACAGTGCTGTTTTACATGCCATGATGTTAAACATCAAAAACACTTAATATCACATGATGCTTATTTTAACTATTTTCCTGAAGCACTCTTTTTCTAAGATTGAAGTAACTGAATGAAATATTAAATGAGATATTCCGTGCATATAAAGCAAGCAGCTAAATGCATAGCTAAGTGGAAGTGACATAAGCGATAGCAGTCATACTGCTTTATTTTGCAGCTGAAGCTACTTAACATCAGGGATGTAGTGAGCAGGAAGGGACTGGATAAGTACAATGCTTCCTGGGGATAAGTGCCAAGCCCCTGCTCAGCCCTTCCTGAAATAAAACCCTGGGAGGTTACAAAGGAGGAAATGTCCATTCCTTCTTGGCAGGATACTCAAATGCCTCATTTGAGCAAAGTTTAATTTTGACACTAGAGCAGACTGGAGGTTCACCCAACAAGCCTTCTGGCTCAGCACAGAAGTCATTGGAGAACTGGGCTGCCCACACAGGGCTCTGATGCTCTTGTTTTCACTTCCTGCTGTTATAAAATATTTTTCACAGCTGCCAGGGGCGCTGTAATTTTGCCTGTGAAGGAAAAACCTAATGATCAGAGCTGTGTTAGCTCTCTGTCTGATTTCAGCAGACTCACCTGGAAAATACAGTGTGTCTCCATAAACGTCATGCTTTACCTGGTCTCCTTCTGTGCTTCACCCTGCTCTCCATTCTCTGTATGGTTATCTCTCTGAGCCTGGATAGAAGGGGGAATATGGAGAAGGCTCACCTCTCAAATCACTGGTGTAGGAAGCACACACTGTTACTACCCAGCCTACAAAGAGTCTGTGAGCTCATCTGCCCAAAGTGGAGCCATTTGAAAACTGTGTATCTCATCTAGGTTAATCACTGGCTTAGAAAGAAAGCTGTGTAAATACCAGTTAAATGTCTGGATCAAAGGAGCACAGGAGAATTCCCATGTGCCATCTTCTAAATGTAGCTATCCTCCTGCACCTGCATTTTTTTTTTTCTCTTTGTTTTACCAGGTCTTTGTTTCAACAGCTATGCCAAGGGCTCAGCAAATATTTTAAATACCTCTTATAATGAGGAAGAAAGCCAGGAGATTATATATGAACCTGGGAATCTCCCATGCTAAGACTAAAGTGCAGTAGCTAAAAGTCAGCCTCTATTAAGCATTGTACAGGCTAGGTGATCTGCAGCAGAGAGAGAAGGGTTTGTTGAAACATTCCCCCTCTCCACTCTGAGATATAGGCTTATCTAAAGGCTGGTATGTGCCTAGCTATGGCTTGGCTAACCAGTGTGGGACCCTGTGTCTCCCACCCAGTGAGATGGTGTTCCCCAGCCTGCCGGTGATGCTGGGCACAGGCATGAAGTTCACTTATTTTCCCTACCAGTGCAGGGTGTGCCCCATGAAATCCACTGCATACTGGGCCAGACACCTTTGTTTTGTGCAGGCAGCATGTGCATGTTCAAGAAGCTAGTGTTTCATCACGAGCTCCTCAGAGCTTTCTGTGCCAGAACTGGCAGTCCCTCAGAGCTGGCAGTCCCTCAGAGCTGGCTGTCACAGCAAATGGTCTTCTCTTGCTGTTAACACTGATGAGTTTTCTTATGGCTGTAAACTTGTGAGAAAAAAATTCCCAGCCATGCTATCTCCTAAGGGAAGTTGTTTTATCAGTTTCCTCTGGGCTTGCTTATCTTCAGCAACCTGGTCCCATTCTTTCAGACCTGTTGTGAAGCTCAGAGCTGGCTTTGGCCATGTCTTTTTGTTGTGTGAGTTTCAATGGTTCCTTGCCTGTTTTCAAGGCTGGTCTTCAGAGGATTTTTGTCCAAATGTTAATCTACACCTACAGAACTGAACATCTTCATCTTCATAACTGCAAGTAGTGGCATTGTTCATCCTTCGTGTCTGGCTGGAGGTTTGTGCTGGATTGTACTTATGGCAAAGAGTGTCCAAGGAGGGGTTCCGGTTAAGTATTCTGTATGGCCTGAACTGTATTGAATTTCCACACCCTGGTGAACACAGGGGGAGGATGGAGAGGACCAAACACAGAGGACCATGTTTGAGGACACCCTGCCCTCAGTTAGTAACTCTCAAGACTGTTTAGACCTCTCATTCCCCATAGCTTGGTCCTATTGCATCCTCCCGATCCAGTACAATGCCATGAAGTACAGCCACCACAGGTCACTTTGACAGCTCCAATGCTAGTGTTTGATTACGTGGTACTCTAGAGCAATGGCTTTAACTTACCCTTACTGCCCTTGTCCTCTCTCTTGTTGTAGTCAGGGATATGCTTACATGCGTTTAAAGGCAACTATGTTCTGCGAATATTATGGCTTTGGTAGCAGTTGTTTTATGTCAGAAGAGCTAATAAAACAGGCCAGAAGGCAGAGCCTCTTTGAGCTACCGCCTGCTAGAGCCTTCTTGTTCCATGTTTCTGCCTCTGTCTCTTTTCTTGGACCTTCCCTGATAGATGTTCCTTGTTGTCCCTCAAGAAACATGGTAAATGCAGTTGCTTTTCTCCATGAGACCATTTATTCTGAAGGGTTCATTCCAGGCTGCCTTCACTTTTGTCTTCCCAGCGTAAATGGGAAACTGCTAGGGAAAAATTGGGGTTTCTTACATTTTCTAAATAAAGATGATCCAAATTCCTATCTGGAAATTAAGAAGTTAATAGTACACAGAAAAGAATTCAAACAGCTCAGAAATCTAAACATAATTACTTATGAACATGGAGCATTTATTACTGTCAAAATTAATCACTTTTCAACTTCCAGCTGTTAAAATCCTTCTGGCAGATCTCCAAGCAATTCCCCTTTAGTTACTTTTCCCTCAATTAAATATTAGTGCAGTTCTCAGGCTCTTGTTACATAAGCAGCGATTTCAAGTTGCGCTTCTCAGTTCTTTTAACTATAAGCTGACAGAAATCTATTCTGCTGCAAGGTCTTTTCTCAGCTCAAGTTTTACTTGAAGTTTATACCGGCAAAGGAGGAACATTAATTTCATTTGTGGCTAGGCCTTGCTTGCAAAGTTTAGATGTTAGGTCTTCTGCCAAGACCGGCCAGAAATCATGTTTGGGTATGGATCCTGCCAGGTACTGAGCACATGTTGAGGTAAATGGGAACTGGTGCACTGCACATTTTACTAAACTTCGAGTACTTTAGCAGGATGCTCAGAGAACTGCAATTGGGGCAGGAGGGTGTCTCAATACTAAGAACTAAATAGCTAAACTGTAGGTGAAGTTGCACCCCAGCAGGTACTTACAAAGAATGGTTTGAACCTCCATAGAAAGACTAGAGTATAGAAATGATCAAATCTAAGATGGTTATGTGATCTGTATGGCTTGTTTTTATGTACTTTTAATTCTCTTTGGGCACTCTGGGACAGTAGAGACTTAGAAAATTTCTTTGGTAAGATGAAATGAGAGGAAGAACATACCAGAGCCTGATGGTGTATATTTAAATGCAGTCCAAGCCATCAGAGTTCTGCTTGCATGATAGGTTATTTCTTGATCTGTGGCTCTGCAGCTCAAGTCAGGCATCGTGGCACATGATTTTTTCACATCTGAGCCATGGCAGCTTACACAAAGCTGTCAGTAGTCCATCAGCCCTGATACCAGCCCTGGAGACAGGATTGAAATACAGAGAAAAAGAACAATACAAGTCTGGACAAAAATTGTTTACTTACTTTACTCCAGTTCCCTAAGATCATGTTTTTTTTTCAAGTGTAGCTTTGGTATCTGTACTTAAAGGAGAATAAACTTAATGATCCAAACAGAGAAAAGTGACTCTCATAAAATATACTTCTTGTTCTGCAAATATGTGGCAGTGCTCCAGTAAGTGGCCATGGTTTTGGCTGGCACAAATCTGATGTGCTCCAGTTTTTAAAAATGTGTGTTTGCACATCTTTTCCAGAAGCAATAAAGCTAGATAATCCCTTATTTTAGCGATGAAAAAGCATCTATGTTTGCATAATGGGTATTTGTGTGGCATCTTGATTCAGGGAAGCCAAATCATCACACAAGATGGTAAATTATGGCTTCATTGCACAGTTGGAAGGTTGTACTAAATGTTTGGTTCTGAGAGGCATAAAATAGAAGTGTCTGGATTCAGATCCAGTTGAACTGTTAAGTAAGCTACACATGTCCAGCCAAGCTTATATTATATAAAGCCTCTAAATTTCCTGGGAGCGATATTTTTTAATACCAACAAGTAAGTTTTTTTTTTTTTTTTTCCCTCTGTTGTTCCTTCATCAGTCCCTTTGTTAACACATTGCTGCATCTGTTTTTGTACCTCCTGTGCCAGTGATCGCATTGTGTGTGATGTCAGGTCTGTCAAGGGGGATTATAGATTAACGTGGATGGAAGCCGTGGACTGTGCAGAGTGTATGCACATTTTTGATTGTTAGCTGCACCCTTTGCTTTCTAGTCCACTGCCTTCAGTTTGCTTGTGCTCCCCTCTTCCCTTTTCTTCCCTTTTCCTGACCCCTCCTTCCCAAGGGAGCAGTTGCAAGTGAGTGAGCAAATGTAATGAGAGTGGAAGCACACTGCAGTCATGAGACAGCTACACCCTGTAGAAAGCAAATCACCTATTTTCATGAAGCTTAAAGACAGTATTTGTGAGAATTCAGCTGTTGTGTCAAAATTTTTTGAAGCTGGTCATGGGGTTTGCAATGTATTCAACTAGGAGAGAGCACATTGAGAGTATAGAAGCACAAATCTGGTATTCTTAGAAAGACAGACTAAACATTGCCTCATCCACAAATTCAGTAAAAGACAGTACAAAGTTTTATTGTAGATGGAGGGAATATAAAACAGCCTGAATATAATCAAAAATTTTAAAATGTTAGTGTCACAATCGTGTCTGGTGCAATACAATCTCAGAACCCCAGGTTGTGCTTTTTAGTGCAGAAATAACCCTTGGTAGAGGAACTCATTGTCACACAAGCCAATTCACCTCCCAGGTTTAAAAACCTCTTTGTAAGCAGTGTAGGACTTCAGGTACTCATTTCCAGGTGTGAGCATCTGCAAATGCAAATGTGGACCAGTATCATCCCACGCAAATATTTGTGTGAGTGTATTTGAGAATTTGTATACTTTTAAATTTAGGAATAGTAGTTTTCGTCAGTTCTAATAAAAGAGAGAGAGACAGAGAGAGAGAGAATAACAATTTGCTTTGAACTGATATACTTTCTGTTATCCTGATTTTATTTTAAACTGGCTTTATCGATTTAATTGAAGGTAATAAGAAATTGAATTTAAACTAAATCAAAATAATCTATCCTAGACTGAATTAGGAATATGGCTCAGGGCTGATCAATAGTTTGATATTTAAAGAAAAGGAGAAGAAGGCTTTTTACCAGTGAAACTGGTTCTCAGCTGAAAACTGATTTCAGAATAAATATATTTTATCTCGGAAAATGCATGTTGTTTCTGTTGAAGAACCAGCCACACACTTTTGACTTTCACCTCAGCATGGAAAATTTTGTGTTTTCTTTTTCTTAAAATCAGTCAAACAAACAAACAAACAAAAATACTATATCTTTTCATGACAATACATTTCGTCATTGTTGTCGCAGTTCTTTAAAGAAAAAAATCACCTATTTTTGCTGATTTAATTAAATAGGTGCAGGTATAGTGTAGACAGTTCCTTTAAGAGCTGAGGTTTTAAAATGAGACTCTTGTTGCAGGAAGGAAAATGCCTTTCCTGAAGGACAGACATGGAGTACAGCTTGGTAGATGGAGCAAAAGGAGGGTTTGTAAAGCAGAAAGTTGCTGATGCAGCATGCAAAACTGCAATTTGTTATCACATATAATGTAGGCAGCCATAAGGCTATAAAGAGGATGAGAAAGACCTTGGTGATATGCAGGAGGTAGGTAGTGTGTAACTAAATGCTGTAGGAGAGCTCTAAAAGGAAGCATGCCAGAGCGTGTGAGGTGGGAGTACTGTTAGTCCTTTGGCTTCTGTTATTCATGGTTTACGATGGGTAACGATGAGAGGCGGGCACTCACCCACCTTCCTCTTTGCATTGAGTTTGCTGAGCACAGTACAAACTTGCTGTTGGGTAGGGTGACATAGGAACATAGGAGTGGGTCTGTATCCCCTGCAGGGTGTGAGAGCGGAGGTCTGGGGAGCTGAGGAATCAGTGCAATGCTGCCAGCTGCCTCCTCAGGCATTCCTGCACAATGCTGGACTTCCAGGACGCTGGGAACTGGCGGGTGGTGATAAACACGATCGCATGAGAGCATCTGTGTGGGCAAGCAGTGGGGAAGGGAGATCCTGAGGAGGTTTTTGAAAAATTCCAGATATTTCAGAGAAGCCTGGAGAAATTCCTGAGCCTTGTGGTCAGCACATTGCTCTCCCTCCCTTCCCACTCCCCCTGAGGAAGGGAACAGCATGTTGTTCTCTGAGTGAGCCAAGGGGCTTGCCTGGTGGTGCTGCCCTGTGCTCTTCGGTGGTCAGCTCCTGCAGGACACAGGGGGCTGCCTGCATGGTGTGACGGTGCCACCACATTGGCTTGTGCACACCAGTCACCACAAAGAGCAGCAGCACGGGCGCAGTGGTCACCCCTCGAGTTGCTTCACCAGGCTGTGGAAACAAAATGCTGCTGGGGACATCTCCATCGCTGAAAGTGTCCCCCTGGCCACAGCGGGGCATGGCTCTGTGTGCTGACAGCCTGTCTTCAGGTTGCCGTCTGCTGCTTTTATAGCATGCTACGGGGGTCTACTGGGAAAAGAAAGTGAGATAGTAGGAGTTAAAGAGGGGCATAGAGCTGGGAGAGCAGAAGAAGCTGGATTAAGAAATGAGCTATCGGGGGGCATATAGTGGGAGCAGGGAAGTACTTAAAGTGAGAAAAGTGTTAGTCAAACAATAAATTGCTCATTTGAGACCTTTTTTTCCCCTAAGCATCAAAGCGCTTTAAAAAAATGGCATGTTTCAGCTTAGAAGACTGTTAATAAATAGCCATAGTTACAGCACTATCCGTGTGCCTCTGCTTTAGCAACTTGCACTTATGTCTGGGCCATAAAAATTCAGTGTTGCTTGGCAGGGAACTGTCCCGATGAATGTTGGCTCAGCATGTGGGCAGAGCTGATGGTTTACAGAAAGACAAAGATAGCTGTAGTGCTAAGCCAAGCGGAGGCACAAGTTGGTGCCTCTAGAATGAATCTCAGATGTAAGAAAATAGGCATAGTTGTACTTTATTCTTGATTTACGTTGTGGGAAGGAAGACCACCCCCTACTAGGTTTTGCTTGCCACAAAAACAAAACAAAACAAAACAAAACAAAACAAAAAAAAAACCACATATATTTGCTCAGGAATTTCAAACACAAATGGTACTATCCTGTTCTCACATTCACACATCACCCCAGGAAACATGACAGAATTTGGTGGAGTTTTTCCTGGTTTAGGCAATGGAGAAAAGTGAGCTGATTCCCTATGCAGCCAGTCAGAGCCTGTGCTGCTGATGCTGGATCTTGCCCTCAGACAGGCCTGGATCTGGCCCTGTCTGTTTGTGTCACTTGAAAATTCCTTAAATTGCTTTGCTACCATCTCTAGTAAACGGTGGTCCCAGCACGGTGCTGATCACATAAGTATTCTTGGTTTATGGGTTTCCTCAACAAACAAAACTGTTATTTTTGCTACATTCCTCTTTGCAGCAAAAACACCAGTGTGCCGGTGAAAACCCTGTTGATCTGCTGGATACAGAAATGGCCCAGAGCTTGGGCAGGTGTACTCTTGGTTATTCAGTCTCTTTTAGCTACTCTGGATTTTCTCCACTTCCATTTCTCTCCTTAAGGTTAATGAAGGTAAACAGTCTCTGAAAGCCTGAAACAGCCTGTGGAAATGCACCTGTGAAATCTAGAAGCTGTGAGGACCTGTTGGGTGGAGACATGTATTTGGCCAGATTCTCCATTGCAGTGACCTGTGTTGGTTCATCCCAGACCTGTCTCAGCTTCTGGTCACCACCAGCCCTCTGCCGCAGGCAGTGTGAGAGTTGCTGCTGGTGTTGCAATGAAAGCAAGTATTGCAGTGTGCTGTGGCTGCCCCATGCACCCTTTCTGTGTCCCTGCATCCAGCTGACTGGTCACAGCTCTTCAGCTCCTTCAGTGTATGCGCTGACGCAATGGGCGCACTCCTCTCCAGCCTTAATGAACCTCTTGTTCTTTGTTACTGCAGTCTCCGTGTTTTTATGGAAATAGGCACTTCATTAAATGAAATCCTGCTTAGGCCATAAACGCATATACAAGTTTGGCCAGTCTGGATACAAATAAATGATGCTGCTTTTGAAAGTCATTTGGTCCCAGTGGTGGCAGCCTACCCCTGTAGTCAGTAAGAACTGTATTTCCCATGCTTTCAGTTACCTTGCTTTTAATGCACAGCTTGCTGCTGCTTTGCACATTTGTGTACATTCGTGTGTGTTTGGCTGTGGAATCTAAGTGGCCTGTTGTCAAATCAATGGCCTTCAAAGTGGTCTTGTTTCAGAAGACTAGGTACTTTTTGATATACTTTTGACAGCAATTGTAGCTCAATATGCTTCAGCTTTACCAAATGCAGTCTGTTTTATGCAAAGACAATAGATGAAGTGTATTGTCCCCATCTGGGTTTACTACAGCTGTAGTCTGCCAGTGTTATGAGTCCTGTTGTCATGGGCACCTAGGCAGTGAGCTCTGGGCAGATATTCACAGGAAGCACACTGGTGTTACAGCGAGGCCCCCAGTGAACAGTGCTCAAGGAAGTAATTTGAGCTTCTTTAGAGTCACCAGCTTTGTGTTAAGAGAAAACCATTATGTAGGGTTATGTGGACTACAGTGGGTATAGGTGCCCCATGAGAGACCTGCCTCTCTCAAAGGCTCCTTCCTGAGCCAAAGGCGGCAGGTCCCTAAATTCCATGGCAAAGCCAAACTTTCCAAATAGGCACAAGCTTTTAGCTATCTTCAGGCTGGGCTGTGAACAGGATAAAAAGATTTCAGTGTAATTGCTTTAGGCTTTTTTCCAAAGCCCTGGCTTGGGATGGAGAAAGGAAAAAATCCCGTCAGGCAAAAATCCAAGATGAAATAACATCCAAAAAACACTTTTGACAGGAGACCAGGACAGTCCCAATAGCCCTGGCCTATTCCAGCCAAAAAGGAATATCAGGTCACCTTTGACTGATGTAACAGTGTTGCATTACTGGAATTATTTATGGCTGGTGTTACCGAAGAGCTTAGATACCCTCGCTAATGGCAGAGGCTCATTGTGTGCAAAGCATTTTTGCAGACACCTCCATTCTGAACGATACAGGGAGATCAGAAGTGTGAACAAGGAACTATTTTTACTACCTTTAATAAATAGGAAACTCGTGGACAGAGTCATTAACTGAGTTGCCCAGAGTTACATTAGGAGTATGTACTTTCACCACTCCTATCTAGGTCAACAACTGTGGCTGAATTTGTAGACTTCTTTATTGAAAAGCCCAAGTCTCTATCCAGACTAAATATCACATTAGAAGTGATAAATGATTCAAATGAGAAAGGATAAAATGATAAGCTGAAGACTGGCAAACAATCAGGATGAGACTGTATTGACCCAAGTGCTGCTTAGGTGCTTGCAAATGAAACTTGTACTACCTGGAGCCCGTAACCTTACAGAAGCTTTGTTTCAGATGGTTAAAGTTTAACTGGATATGACACTAGATGTTAAACAGGGCTTCCAGGGAGAATCTAGGCAACCATAAATCAATGAATCTGACTTCCACTTTGTCAAAGTAGCTAGTATAATAAGAATACAATTAGGAAAACAGGAAAAATGTGGAAAGATTCACTATCACTTTTACAAAGGAAATACAAGTTTTGAAAGCTGTTAGGGTTCTTTGAAGGAGTCAGAAAGACCATAATTTTGAATATGTGAATTTTTTTCAAAAGATGCTTTTTCAAAAGCTCAAGGTTACTAAACTACCATGGCAGAACAAAAAAGAAGTGTCGTTTCAGGAATAAATGGTTGATTAAAACAGAGGAGGAATAGAAAGGTGTTTTTCCCAATGGAAATGGAAGCCACAAAGGAATTTTGCAGGGTTATATGATGGGATCTGTGCTTTTCATCAATTTCATATGATCTGAAGGGAGGGTGAACAGTGAGGTGACAAAATAAGCAGATAATGGAAAAGTATTGAGGGTAGCTGAAACTGAACTTTGGAAATATCTGAGGTCCCTGAATGGCAGGACAGCAGAGTGACAGATGATATCTAATGTTGAAAACATGCAGTACTGCCAATGTGAAAAACAACTCTTGGGCAAGAGGTTTAAATCAAACTAAAGAAGTACTTTGTAACAATATGCATAATTACATCATGGAATTGGTTGCTATAGGGATCTGTGGAAGCCAGGAGTGTAAATAGGTTAAAATAGTGGCAGGACAATTTAAAGGAAGAAAGGTCACAAAAGAAGGTGTCTGACTTTGGAAGTCCGAAGCACTTGCTGATGATATATTTGGTTTGCACACAGCATAATGTGGATATGTTTGTTCCATGAAATGTTTCTTATTGCCAGGGACAGCACATGGTGCGAGATAGTCTCATTGTCTGATCACACTGTCATGAAGGAGCCAGCTCTTACAAACATCAGAGGACTGAATGAAATCTACAGTGCAAAGAGTTAGGAAGATATTCCAGATCAAAACACCAGATCTGTGAATTAACAAGATCACAAATTGATCAGTGAATCAGTTGTAGCTTGGAGAGGAGATAAGGTTACCCTTCTAACCATCCTTGCCTCAGATGCAGACTGGCACAACCTTTTTAATTCACTAGCCTCAGACTGATGCCATTCAGAACCACGTTTTGTCAGCCCAATGTCTAAACAGTCCCTGAGAATGAGTAGCCCTAAATATGAAGTAAAATCAGCAAGAGCCCAGTTTTCCAAGGAGTCCAGCTGACATCTGGATATGAAGTGGAGTCCATATGGCAAAAGGAGAGCCAGTTATTAATCTTTTAACTGATCAAATATGTGCTATGGAAAGTAATCTTTGCACCTCTCCATCGTTTTTTTTTGTTTGGTTGGTTTTCTTTAATGTGAGAAAAAAGATGTGTTTAAAATGTTTATTTGATAACCATTAATATGTTATTCATGAGACCTACCTTGGTGTCACTGTTTATTTAGAGAAGTACACATTGAATCTTGTCCCAGATGAAGACCACTAATCTACATCCTGTGGTTGGATTTTTCTCCAGAGTATAGTTTAATAGTTTGCATAATTGTGCTTCCAGACTGACAGTCCAGTTCTCAGAGGTGACCTAGTATTTACTGTTGAACTAGAGAGCCAGTGAACATCAGACAGAATAGCAGAAGGGCAATTCTTCCCAGTGTATAGCCCAGGAGATTGAACCTGGAGAGAATGGAGAAACAGCATGGCTCCAAGAGCATGTTGACCTCAGCTGTAAAATCTCTTTAGTAAGTGGAAGGCCTCATTTTCCAGTGTGACTAATCAGTTTTGTGCCGGTGTAAATCTGTTGGCTTCATGAGAATCTCTGCTTATGGATTCAAGTCAAATTTCTCAGGCTGAGCATTTTTTTCCTGGCTCCTCTCATGAAGTACAGGAGGTGTTGATCCCTCTTTCTATTCAACAGACAGCAATCAGAGTGTTTGTCTGTGATATGGGAACCTGGAATTCATATCTTGGTGTTCTCCACATTTAAGAGGATGTCCTCACCCCTGGAGCTGTAGGCTCCTTCTTCAATCATCTTCTGTTTCACCCCTAGTCTCCTCTGCACATGTTTTTTCACTTTGCAGAAATGTTCCTTGAAATTAAAATGGAAGTCTATATCCTGCCTCTCAGGGGGCATCCAATTTATCAAGAAATTATATAGTCATTTTCTTTCTCTTTGGTTTCTGAGTATTTAAGGATTTTATAGCAAAATGGAACACCAGCAGGATAAATTGAGAGCAATCCTGTATGTGTATCATGTCACCTTCCCCACTGAATATCACGTAAACCCTCTGTGTTATTGATTAGAGAGCCTTGTTGCACCTCACTGATTTAGTAGATGGGGCCTTAAACTAGTCCTTCATTTTCATTCATTTTTGCTGAATGTCTTGGACAGGATCTGTTTTGTTGTTTTACTTTTTATTCATTGAACTAAGACTTAAAACATTTAAATTCCACCTGGGCTGACCTGTAACTTCTTTTGATTTGACTGCCAAACCAAAATCTCAGCTATTTATTTAAATCTGTATGGAACTGAGACATGGCCTCCTTATCTGCTTATTTATACCTGGATTTTGGTAAAATAAAATAACTATTCATAGCATCATTCAGTAAGTTTCCTTGTCAGTGTCACTTTCCAAATGATTTTACACTGTAAACATTTTTAAAAAAACTTATCAGTTCATTTTTCTTGATATATAGCTTTTCACTTCACTTCAGCTAATAGGCAGGACTTAAATGAGTGCTTTTAGCTCAGTAAAGAAAACGGGAGCTTTGCATAACTCAACTGTATTCAACGTTATTTAATACCTT
This sequence comes from Anser anser, assembly GCF_964211835.1. Lineage (NCBI taxonomy): Eukaryota > Metazoa > Chordata > Aves > Anseriformes > Anatidae > Anser > Anser anser. Next base: position 61,251,066 of record NC_139723.1, on the reverse strand, counting down.
TCAGTAGATGTCTTTGCTGCACTAAAATCTATTTGCATGCTAATTATTTTGTCTGGTACAAGTTGGTTGCATTCTTTCTTTTTCTTTTTCCTTCCTTTTTTTTTCCTTTTTTTTTTCCTTTTTTCCACCTCCCCCCCCCCAAAGGGGTGAAGTTAACCTCTTTGCTTCAATCCAAGCAGGCATATATATGTACACTCACAGGTACTTACTTGATATAACTCTTTTTGCTCCACTGCACATTACCAGTTGCCAGAATAGGTCACAGCCTTGGGCTCTTGCTGCATCCACAGCTGCTGCCAGACTCATTTAACAAAAACATACAGCCCAAAGGTTGCAGCCATTACTCTCATGGGCAACACTTCTGTAATTTTTCATGGTCTTTTCACTTCGACAGTAGCAGCAATGTTGCTGCCTCCTCTAGGGAAGTCCACTGAGTGGCTCCAGCACTAGCACAATAATCTGCCAGCCTTCTAAGTGCCATCCCAACCCTTAATCCAAATTTCTGCACTGGCTTCCTCTTTGCTTTCCAGAGCAGGTTGTTGTATTACAGAGCTAAGCTGCTGGAACTTGCTAATCAGAGTGCCTTATCTGAGTGTTGATGAAACTCACGTCTCTGCTGTTCTTGTGGACGTTAGTGCTGCAAGTGTTTATGTTCAGTTCACATGTTTTAGAGCTGCTAGTTTAACTGTTTATTATTATTATTACTACTATTATTATTATTATTTTCCCTTAAAATACTTATTTTCAGGTAAAAGCACCAAAATCGCTGTATCTGAAGATACACAGAAGATACATGAAGATACATGAAGAACATGTGCCCTAACATTGCACTAACAATCACCTATAAACTTTGTTTAAACTAATGGATGATGAGATGTTCAGATTACTAGGCTCCCACTATTAGCAACAGAGATCTTTTGCTCCTGTCCCCTTCACTGCTGGATATTTGATCCAAGCTAGCATCCTCACCTTGTCTATCTCCAAATCTGAATTCTTGTGGATTAATGGCAGGATGTTCTTAGAGGAAAGTCTTGCTTTTGTCATTTGTTCCCCTTGGCAGGTCATTAGGCCCCAAAGCTCAGTTTTGTATCAGTTTCCTTCCCATTGTAAGACCGTGCCTAACTACTGCAATGATGGAGACTACAGAAATTAGACACCTGAAGAAGAATACTTTCCCTACAGAGTAACCAAGAATATTGTCAGTCATTACAGGGTGCTGCAGTTGTTAAGTGCCCATCCAAAACAATGAGGAGAGACAAAGGGATGCTGTCCCTGACAATCTGCAGTGGTGGAGACCTGGTCTCATGGAGATGAGCCTAGCACCCATGGCTGTAGTAAAGCCAGGCAGAAAAAAAGTTGCCTTTGAGAATCAGCCTTTTTATGCATGCAAAACAAATTTGACTATTACTTCAGTATTGTCCCCCTTTACTCGGCTCTGGTGAGGCCGCACCTCGAGTACTGCTTTCAGTTTTGGGCCCCTCACTACAAGAAGGACATTGAGGTGCTCGAGCGAGTCCAAAGAAGGGCAACGAAGCTGGTGAGGGGTCTGGAGAACAAGTCTTATGAGGAGCGGCTGAGGGAGCTGGGATTGTTCAGCCTGGAGAAGAGGAGGCTCAGGGGCGACCTTATCGCACTCTACAGGTACCTTAAAGGAGGCTGTAGCAAGGTGGGGGTTGGTCTATTCTCCCACGTGCCTGGTGACAGGACGAGGGGGAATGGGCTAAAGTTGCGCCAGGGGAGGTTTAGGTTGGATGTTAGGAAGAACTTCTTTACTGAAAGGGTTGTTAGGCATCGGAATGGGCTGCCCAGGGAGGTGGTTGAGTCGCCATCCCTGGAGGTCTTTAAAAGATGTTTAGATGTAGAGCTTAGTGATACGGTTTAGTGGAGGACTTGTTAGTGTTAGGTCGGAGGTTGGACTCAGTGATCTTGGAGGTCTCTTCCAACCTGAATGATTCTGTGATTCAGTAGGCAAAATGGGTATTAATTCTACCAGTGACTGCAAATCTACTTGGATATAGACCCTTACAGAGCTCAATAAAGACTGTTAATTCATTATCTGGATATCAGTAGTGCTCTGAGTAACACATAAGTTTATGAAGAGCCTTAGACTGCAATTATGATAGATTTAAGTTTTTAGGCTCTAAAGAAAAAAAAAAAAGCTTCACAGTTCTCTATGCTTTGATTTATTACTGAGTAATACTGGCCTGGTGAGAATCTGATGCTTATCTTCCAGCTGTGGTTGACTTAGTGGGCCTAATTTTAAGCTAGGAGTTAGAAATGGATTGTGTATGCATTTTATTTTAATTTTAATTTTAATTTTAATTTTAATTTTAATTTTAATTTTAATTTTTTATTTTTATTTTTATTTTTATTTTTATTTTTATTTTTATTTTTTAATTTTCATTTTCATTTTCATTTTCATTTTTAATTTTTATTTTTATTTTTATTTTTATTTTTATTTTTATTTTTATTTTTATTTTTAATTTTATTTTTATTTTTATTTTTATTTTTATTTTTATTTTTATTTTTATTTTTATTTTTATTTTTATTTTTATTTTTATTTCTTCAGGACATAAATAATGTAAAGAACAGAAAGACAAAGCGGAAGGCCTGCCTCCTCTCTCATTGGCATAGCTGACCTGAATTCCCCAATGTATTCCTGATTTGTACCACCATTGTGCATGAGGAAGTTCTCTCCCTGGCTATTGAAATTAATGCAGTTTCACAGTGCACACTTTGCAGAGGTTTTGTGGGGGTGAGGACTGAGCTAGGCACCCTGGTTTTCCCACTCTTCCTTTGGCATTTCTTGACTACAGCTCAAGAACAACAACCCCCTTGATTCCCTGGATTCCCTGGGAGTAATGAAGTAAGCCAGCTGCAGGGCAGAGTTGACACCTACTTGAAAGCATCTTGTATTAACATGGGGAAAGGCGTTATTGCTGAAAATTGGGCTTATTGTGCTATTTGAGAGCCGTTTAGGTTGTTGCCTAGTCTCTTTGCATTGACTATGCAGTGTCATTGCTCCTGCCCTGGCCTGCTTTCATCTCACTGTTGAATTTTTCTCCTGCCATTAGGAATATCAAACTAGAGAGAAAGACTCCTCGAGCTTTTCAGGCTGCCCTTTCCCAGCAAAGGCATGTGCTGGCGAAGGCTCAGACAGAGCAGGACTGAGCCAGCCCCTGTGAATGCTACTATTGTTATTTTTGACAATCTTTTCATAGCTGTCTGAAAGAAGAGAGAAAAGATAAAGTTGAAACGTTAATTGTTTTTAACAAAAGCTGCTAAGGAGAGTTTCTTGGCTTGGCACTTGGGGACATGTCGAAGGCTTTGACAGGCAATGCAAACTATTTTGAAACATGTTGGGTTCTATCTCTCTCTCCACCTCCTCTCCTCAGATGTCTCTTGACAAAAATGAGCCCTCATACCAAAAAGAGGTGTGGTTAGAGGACAGAGTTGGGGCCTGAAACTCTCTATCTCTATATACTCTGGTACTAATCCCCTCTCTGGTATTGGCACGTCCCTCTGGTTCAACATGAGAATCTTGTATAATGGAGCGGTCCAACGGGAATAGTCATATTTAATGAGCTAGGCTTGTATAATGGATGTTCTTTCCTTGCTTGTAGAGACATGGTGCAGTCGTCAGCCTGAGTGTGCCCCTGAGGATGTCTGCACTTGCAGATCAATAGGTAGGACAGGTAGTAACTGCCCACCTTGCGAGGTGGAGATGCTGCCTTGTCCTCACTGCTTAGCTGAGTGAGTTAGTTGCTAGCTCCAGTAAATGTTTACTAAATGTGCAGATCTCTTTGTGTGTAGGATGTGCTACAATAGAGCTACCTACCCTGGGGATCCCCAGTGGCTATCTCTACCTGCCATCTCTGGAGATTTTCCTCCTCTGGCCAGGGGCTCTTAGTTTGAATGGAGGAGGTACAAGACCTCAGCCACCAATGTCATTCGGCATCCTCACAGCAGCCTTCAGCTAGTGTGGTAGGGCCTGAACGGGTGAAAGGCAGCACTCTGGGTTTCCCAAGAGAGATCAGAGAAGGAATTCAGGGCAAGACAAGTGTGGGAGGCAGGGAAAGAGCTATGGGAAAATGAGAATTGCTACATTAGCTGGTCTCTGAGGCAATGACTTCTAACTCTATCTACTTGCCTTTCCTGTGACCTTTTGATAAGTTTTAGTACAAGGTTCATGTTCTGAAATAATTAAAAATTGAATGATTTGTTGGAAATAGTTGCTTCACATTACTTGTTTACAGGACTTTGTTTTCTCATAAGCATCATGTGAGTTCTGTGTCAAATCAGACACCAAGGTGAGGAATTTTGCTTTTATTTGAAACTGGAATAACAGAGACCAAATCACTTTATTCCCCTTAGAAAGTCAAAAAATCTATAGCATGGAGCACACCTGTCCTAGTTTTCAATTCTCTTATGAAATACACACCACAGTTACATAATTCATTTAACTCCTCTCACCTGATTTTGAGTTCCCATTCCCTCTCCCCAGGGAAAAAGCAAGCATTGAAGAAGTAAAGATTAATCATAATACAAAACGGGGCTCAGAAAAAGAGTATATACTTGGTAGATAATATCAGTTCTAGTTGGAGAGGCAAAACTCTATGGCCTGACAGCCATTCCTGAAAATCCTTTGTAGATACCTCCATGGTACTCACTATTCTTATTAGCATGCAGGGATGTTTCTGCATATGTCCTTTTACTCTTCCCATTCTCAGCTGGAAGAATAAATAAGTATTGAAGAAGATAACTATGGGGATTGCTCATATCTTTAAATTACGCACACACTTAAACTCTTGCATGGCCTTGCAGTGCATGGCACCTTGCAAGATCAACCACATAGCTAGCAGCTCTGCTACTTCCTCACATCATAGGTCTTGTGTGGGCTGCTGGGGAACTAAACAGCTGTGCATGTGATATGTTCCCAGTTTGATTTGCATGAGTGTCTGCTTGAAAATAATAAACTCTTTCCTTTCAAACATCACCTCGTGTCCATTCAATGCAGCAAGACACTTAGCTGATATTCTTGACTTTGCCTTACACTAGGGTTTTAATAAGGCTGAAGATGTGTGAGGATCAGATTACTTCCCAGGGAGAACCAAATAGCTATTTCCTGAGGGCACTTGACCTACTTCCAACCATAGTAAATAATGTAGTCTTCAGATAACAAAACTGAGTCTCATCCTTTATGCATTGACTGTTCTGCTATGGCCCAGGCTTATCCCGTTTTATGCAGTTACACTAATTACTGCAGATTCTGAGAACTTCTCAGGATGGTTGTGGTAACTAGTGACAAAGATGTTTTTATTTAGGAACCAGTTCTCCTTGAAGACATGATTTTTTTTTTTTTTGGAATGGTAATATCTGCAGTGTGTAGCAAATGGATAAAGCTGAATCTTCATTGTTTATTAAGGTCAGTGCTTTCATGGTAAATCTGACTGCTGCATTGTAAAGAATATATACTACAAGGCCTGCACAGAAATTATTTTACACTTAGGAACTGATTTTCCTAAGGCTCTTGACCTTATCATTATTTGCATCACACAGATTCATAGAGGTAGGTGCAAGGAAGGCGGCGATATCTCCCCAGAGAGCTAATACTGTCTTCCAACCTGCATACTAGCTCTGCTGCACACCATATCTGATGCCTGGATTTTACAAGAAACTAGAGATATCTTACTTCAGCAGTGCTTCCAGTGATATCACTGTACTAGTTCATCTTGGTTTGTGGTGTGTGTGTCTCGAATGGCATTCAGCAGACACAGTACCAAAGTCCACAAATAAACAAAAAGACTTACTATCTGTGCATCCCTGTGGTAGGCCCTGACGATGGGTCTCAAAGGATTTGGGATTCTGTATTTCTCAGTCAGCAACTGCATTCAGCCTGGCTCTGCAGGATTTTGTGTAGGTGTTTGACCATGCAGCTTGTATCAACATAGTCCTCTTTCCCATGCACAGAATAAACAGAATAGCAATGTTCTTGTTGCGATGCTCATTGTTCCTTTTTTTTTTCTTTTTTTTTTTTTTTTTTTTTTCCAGCACATGCTTGGGTGGAAGTGGTTGACTGTCTCATTAATTCGTATTAGGGGCAGAATCCACTTCATGCCATGCTTTTTCTTGTGGGACTTATCCACTGAAGTGAATAGAAGGACTTCTACTGTCTTGTATGGGCTTCGTATCAGCTCCTGCATTACTAATTTCACTTGATATAGTGGGAGGGAGCAGGAGTCTGCAAGACTGCTTGCATGTAGGGAAAAATCAAGCAAATACACCTGTGATGTCAAGAACTAGTACTCCCAGCTCCAGGCAGCCTCCCAGGTCCCTCCTGCCAGAGGTCACCTTTCTTTACCTGGGAACACCTTACAGCACGTGTGGTTCCTCTAGTGTCACAGGGTTGGTGTTGAATTTTTTGTTAAATCTTTTGACTTGCTCAGGGTAATAGGCAAGCTCAATAGGCAGCTCTTGTCCATCAGTAGAGTTGTGGGATCCTTATGCAAGCCTTCCACGGAAGAATAAATTGCACCAATAAAGCTGGTATGTGCCTCCTTTCTCTGTTGATTCACCAAACACTTGCTTATAAGATATATTGTGCCCTGAGAAAAGACATGAGAGCAAAGAAAAGACTCGGAGGGTCCTTGAGCGTTACTGAGGTTACCCGTGCCTATGTGATAGCTGGCTGGGCTGTCTGGAGCAAGGTGGGAGGTGTTCCTCTCTGGGCACAGAGAATTTTTTGGCTGTATTTCTGCATCTGGCTTCAAGCTAGGAGTTCTACTTTGCAGAACTTTCCTTTGTCATTCAAATCAATTTTCCCAAGTTCAAGATACACTTGGTAGTGGAGCAAAATGGCAGCCTGCTCAGTCCTGTGAGATTTGGGGGTCTTTGGGATATCCAACATTTTTCAGAAGGAATTCAGCACTACAGAAGGCCAAATTTCATTGTAGAAAAATTCAAAAATTAAGCAACCTCTAGCATGAATTTCTACAGATTACATGGATATAAAATGAAATAAATACTTCCTGCAAATAGTATGGGCACAACAAAATGATAAAAACAACTTTGATCTGCCACACCACCCTCAACAGCTGATCACTTGCATGGTAGTCTAAAATGTTATTTCCCCCTTCACTTGAGTTTTGCCCATCTTTTTCTACTTGCAAAGTAACTGTAAAAAGAAAAAATTAATACTTGAAAAAAATACACAGTGAGTGATTGATACAGGTTCATTTTAGCTCTCTATAGGCAATTTGCCAAAACCGTTTTGTGCATTATTGACTACTCATTGCTCATATGGGATGTTGGTCACCAAAGCCACATGGTATTGTTTTTGCAAATGGACTGGCTGCCTGTGTAATTCGTGGTGGAAGTGGGTCAGCAAACATTTCTAACCTGAGATAACTCAGGAGACTTTCTGGAAATATTTTTGTGAATTAGACCTTGCTAGTCTAAACAGTGCAGAAAGCAAACAGAGAAGATTATGAAAACTATCAAAGCAAACTTGTGGTAACATAGGCAGTTTGGATAAATGTTAACAAAAATGTCTCTTTCCATTATGAATTTAACTTTAATTCACACTTTAGCCACATTCAACAGAAGAGCAGTTATACAGACCTGTCAAACAGAAACATCTTTAAAACTTCCTTTATTTTGTGAAATAGACAACTTAGGAAACTTAGCTGTGTGATTTGTTGCTGTTGGCTAAATTCTTTGTGCATCCAAATTAATTTCTTCTATAAGTTTATGGAAACCTACTGGCAGACACTGTGTATTGAACCGGAAAGTTAAAGTTTCTCTACAGCTTTTTTAAGAAAGCAAAAATGAATTTCTGATAGACAAATATGCTTGGAAGTTGGAGAGCACTTCTGTTACTAATCTGTTGCTTATCCACATCAACGACAATGACAAGACAATAATGAAATACCCTTCTGCTTAGAGAAACTTGTACTAAGGATTTTGCAAGGAAGTTGGAATAGTAGGAGGGATTTTTTGTAAGCTGATGGCTTCCAGTGTGAAATGATCATAGTACTAAGACTTGAGAATGGATGCTGATCTTTCAGCTTTTACATTTTTGTCATTGAAAGAATTAATCTAAATAAAGATGGAATCTTTGAAATAATATCTGAAAAAAGAATTAGATTGTCTATAGTGAAGTAATTATGAAGTCCATACCTACCCCTAATTAACGTAAAATGCATCACATCTATGCATCTAGAGCTACTAATGTGTTTTAATAGGTAAATGTTGCAGCAGGAATAGATTGCTTTCTGTGGGGCTAATTCTGAATTTACTGCTCATTTGGATGGAAATCAATGGCTTAATTCTGAAAGAAACTCAGATGGGGTTTCCACTGTTTCTCTAAGGGACTGCCTGATGAACCACAATTAGCTGCAGCTGAAGCGCTGTGGATTTGCTCTGCTGCAGCCTTGTAGCAAATCTTGACTTGATCAAACAGTATATGGATCAGCACAAGGACAGGTGGGAACCATCCAGGCTTGAGCTTGGTGACTGGGCAGGGTGTGAAAGGGGTAATTCAGCTGTTGAGTATACCAATATGTGGGGTGTACAGCTTACTGACTTACGGGGTGATCTTCAGAGAGAGCTTGGTCATACAAGTTACTACAGCATCTACTGTTACAAGCCGCTTTGTTCTGCCACTGTATTTTATGAAGGATGGGCAGAAAGATGTTATGGGCTGTAATTTGGATGTCTGACATAAAAGTTTTATTAGTTGGCTGATCGTGTTAGGCTAAAAGGTCTGTTGCACAGAAGATCCATATGATCTGTCAGATGGAAGTAAGCCTGTTAAAGTTCAGTGCTGAGCAAGTAAGCTCAGCTGTGGCTCCAAAATGATTGGCATGGTGGAGGCTGTGATGAAAATGTAAAAGAAAACTCAATGAGCATGGGACTAATGAAGATGAGTTCAATCCAAAATAGATGAAAATACAGCCGAAACTGAAACACCTGTTGTGGGCAGCCTACAAGCTTAGTTTGGTACCTTCCCAGGGAGAGGGCTCCACTATGCTGGGGAATGCTTGGGGTTCAGGCAAACTGCATGCAGTTGAAAGTTGTAAGTACTTTGCTACTTTCTGCTGATCTTGCTGTTACCAGAACGCTATTCATACTCTGCACAGATTTAGGTCACCAGCCTTTACCCGGGAAGGACTCTTCACAGAAAATGATTTGTTTGCCATATAGCAGGTTGCCAGGGTCCTTTGGCACTGATAGTTGTTAGTATTCTTATTTATGGATGTAGCAGGGTAGATATGTGTCCCAGTAACATGAGGAAAATGCACTGATCTAAGGTGTTTTGAAATGGCTATGGTCATTATGAATGGAAATACTAATTTCACCTGTTAGATATCTGAGTTAAACTGGGTAACGATTTCTGCAAGAATCTTTAGAAACATCAATGGCCATTAGTACAGAGGATAAAACCCTCCTTGAACTCATTAGTATTCATTGCCCTTTCCACGGAAATGGGGATTCTCTCACTGAAAGAGAGGTAGCAATAAGCCTGTGGGATGAAACTGCCATCGCTTCCTCTTCCAGCACTGATGAGAAAGTGTTGAGCTGTTTCATATTTTCACCTTTTTCTACAGACCTTCTGTGCTGCAAAGGTGGGGGGGTGACCTTTCCCTTCACACAGTTCATTGATTTCTGTGCTTGATAATGCAGGTCTTTCCTCTGCCCTTTGACACCAAATTAAACTTTAATTCCAATGAAGGTGGAAGCACTGCTGAGCGGAGGCTCTGCTGAGCCCTCAATGAGATCTTCTGGGAGTTAATTACACTGCAGGTCTCTTGTTCTCACAGCTCATTAAATCCCGTCCCCCTCCCTGGTCTGCTATTTCCAGCTAGAGGCAGCTCCGTGTCCCCCAGTGGCTGCTATCTTTCCTAGCTAATAATTGTGGCTTGTGTGCTCCTTTTGCATTTCTACAGCACAAGCCTCTCTTGCTGATAGCAGTGTGATTTGCATGCTGTCAGAAAAGCTTATCAGCATTGCCATGGAGGACAGTAAAACAAACTGGTCAATTAGTCATGTACAGCTCATTTTGATTCCTGTGATTAGTTATTAACAGAAGTAAACAGAAACCCACTTCAAACTTTGTACTTTCAAGAGGCAAAATGAACAGCCTATTAGTACTTTGGGGCAAATAAGAACAAGGAGATCAATGGAAGGCATGTAATTCATCACAGTAATTAAATGGATTTAAATACTGTACTAATCTCAAGGCTACTCCGGAAGGAGCTTATTTATTTATTTATTGTTTAATACCACAAGGTAAAAAAGAGGGCAGTGGAAGATGTCCTTCCATCACCAGAAAGTAGCATGTTTAACCAGCTCAATTTTTTGCCCACAACAATTTTATTGCCATGGTGCCATCCTCTCACCCCTCTTTGTCTGAGTGCTGAAGCAGTCGGTGCTAGGAACAAAATCCTTCTAGGTCAGCAGCTCTTGTCTGAGTTGCACAAGTGAAAAGTGCCATAAGGGCCCTTGCTCTCATAGGCAGAAAGCAGTGATTCTTTCTGTATTTCTGGTTTCATTAAATCTCACGTGACCTTTCTGAGACACATTAGTTGCTTTGATGTGAACACTGGGCTCCTCAGCATTGAAAGTGAGCCTGCATTTACTGATACTGCTCTGGATTATGCCTTAGAGCTGGGTTCTTATAGCTCTGGCAGACTGGTTCCTTATGCTGTAGAGATAGGAAGGATTCTAGCAATACATTTCCAAAATACTAAAGAGAATTATGTCGAAGTATATTCTCTGTACATTAGGACAGACCACAGACATCAGAAAATCACAAGCCAAGCTTCACAAAATCACGAGACTGGTTTGAAAATTCTGACATTACTTTTATTTTTTAAACAGTCTGAGGTCTTTTTGCTTGTATTCCAGGAAATCATAACTGCTTCATAACTTTTGCAAGACTGTTTTCCCATTTTTTTCCTTGTAAACAAACCCCAAAATTCTCCCAAAATCTCATGGCTTCAGGAACTTTTAAGAAAGGTACTAAATGTACTCATGATAAATAGTTCAAGGGCTCTATAAACTGCAGAGCTCTGTCTCTAGGAGTAGTCCTCTTACAAAATCATTGCAAACCTGCATATATAAATATAATATGGCGTCCATTTTTTAAGAGGATCATAAAAAGGTCTGTTCAGACCATGGATACTGTCCAAAGTCTTACACTTTTTACCAAAGTAAGAGGATCCAGGTTCTTCCAGCTCTAAAATGTACCTAAAACCTGCACGTTCCAACCCTTTCCATATCTGGTGCTTTCCATGTAGAGGTCTTCATTTATTAGCTGAGCTTCTCAAGGATCCTTTTGGCCTGTTCCTCCAGGTTCAAAAGGACATAGCCCTGCTTTCCAGCATCTCAAGCACTCCTCCAGTTTTGTCTCATCTGCAGATCTGATGCGGGACCTACAGAGGATGAAGAATGTTGGCACCAGTCCTACCATGTCTTGCAAATGCACCAAATATTTTATTTCTTATTGATACCACTGCAATGCATGGATCACCTGATCCTGTAATCATTGTCCCCCTCTGTACTGCAAAACAGCTGAGGAAATAGTTGATACCCACAGCAATCTGCTGCTGTCCACAGAAGCAACATTTTGCTTTCAGCCTCTGGAGATATTTTGGGATGCACACATCCTGTCTCAAGTGCTCCCGCGAATACGTCTTGTTCTAGAAAAGTTTATTCTGTGATGGTGCTGTGGCAAAGGCTGTTAAGTCTGCTGTCTTGCTCTGTATATATGCAGAAGGCACAAAGTGTCCATTCAGAATACAGTGAATTAAGAAGCAGACAGCTTAACTGTGACCGGTAGATACAGGAAAGGCAGGGAAGAGCTACCAGCACACCACTGTAGCAGCTTTAACAAAATCTTATTTTTTTTAATGAAGTATTTTCTTTATGGGAATTTTTAGTGCAAAATCAAAGGACAATTATTATGGGTCCCCATCTTCAAGGGCTCATAACAAATAGCTCTCAGGACAGCTATTATGAGGGAGCTGGGTGCAATACAATTCCCCATCTCCCCCACTTTCCCTCTAGACTTTTCTTTAAGAATCCACTGTTGATACAGCTAGTGTCTGTGAGTCATGCTTTATTCTGCAAGTGGTAATATGGTGTGGAAGGGCAGGATCCTGAGAGCAGTGAACAAAAGAAACAATGCTTCTAAGAGATACAGTTCCCTTCTTACATTTTTTTTTTTCCTCTGGAGATTAAATTGTGCTGCCTTGCCTTAGGTGGAAATCCTGCAGGGCCCCAGATCCCTACTAGGGCAAGTTTAGCATCACTCTGGCTTCAAGTGCACTTGGGTGGCTCCTGTGCCTTAGGATTGGCATGCAGCCCAAATCAGAACTGAACCCCAGAAAGGAGCAGCCTCAAATTATAGACAAGCTGGGATGTGGATCCTGATAATTATACAGTACTCCTGGATAAGAAGACAGCAAGCCAAGAAATAGCTCATTTTCTCTTCCCCATTTGGCTGGGCAGAAGGGAAGCGGGGAGGGGGAGTGTACTTATGTACACAGAGATTTTTGAAAATAATTTGAAGTCTTTAGCTTTAAAGCCTAAGGGAAGGCTGTCATGCATGGGAAGCAATATCACAGTAAGGAGAAAGTCAACAGAATTAATTCAGTTGGAGGAGTAATTTATCCTACAAAAAAAAAAAAAAGATCATTTTTAATCCCTTGTTTTCTTCCTCATAAACACATGACTATTTCTTAGTCCCTACCCTATAGCCAAGAAGAAAGACAAGAAGTTTTTTGTTTAACTGTCAGAAATACCACTCCTTTGCTAGCTAGAGAGGGTTGATCATGCATGGGAATCTGGCTTTCCCTATCCAGAGAGTGATCAAAGAAAGTAAAACTGACTTAGCCTCCTGCATCCACAGTCCAGCACTGTTAGCGCTTCTCTTCCACAAACACCATCACTCAGCAGCAGCTGCAAGAAAATGATTAAAAGAGCTAAGCTGGAAAGAATGACATAAAAAGCTTGTTAGAGATTCCCCATTTTGATAAATTTTGATAAATTGTCTTCACTATTCATTGAACAAGGCCAACTGTCACTGTAGCTATGGAAATGATACTGCTCTTTGCATTCTGGATGTTTCTTGTTCTTACTCCATGTTCCCATAAAGGGAGTAGTGGAGACAGCACTGAGGACCATCCATACTAAACCCTAGTCACCCCAGCAGAAGCAGTAAGCTTCAGCCTGATGGGTGGCTACTGTGGGTTCAAGGGGTAGGTAACAACCGCTCTGTTGCCTATGTGTCCCCTGGTTTCACAGCAGCAGCGTTGAGGTCAGGGAGTAGAGTGGCAGAGAGCAAGTCTCCTGCCCTATGAAGTATTCACCTGCAGACCATCAGCAGTTCTGGGAGGTCCACTGCCTCGATCTCCTATGGGCTGGCACTGGATAGAGATATGGTTTTCCCATACTCTTCAAATAATATCCAAATGGGGCCTTGAGTGCCCTGACCCAGCATCAAGGCTGTCCCTGGTTTGTTAAGCACAGAGGAGCTGCCAGAATTGCCTGTTGATGGCAGAGATAGATGTATTTTCAGCATCTTGTCCGCGCCTGGTTCTTTGGATGGACGATACTGCTCAGTGACAGCAGGGCTCTACACACAGCAGGAGCTTGGGGAAGTCTCACCACACCAAGTAAGGACTTGGAGGAACGCTTGAAATGATGGACCTCCAACTAGTTCTGTTGTTCAACAGTTGAGTTTTGAGATGAAGAGTTACTCTGGCTCCTTGCCACGGACAGCTGTGCTCCCTCCCTCTGGTGTAGACTGCCAGGGTGACTGTACAAGTGGCACAGTGTCAATGCTGAGACAGAACCTGAACAGGATGAGGTGACGTAGGGAGAAAACAGGAAGGAGGGAACGGGGATTTGGAAAGAAATAGAGAAGATGGGGAAATAGAAGGTTGTAGAAAGACTGCTGAAACTGAGAATACTGTGGATCTTGAAGAATATAGATACCTGAAACAAGCGAGAGGAAAGAGAAAATGAGGCAAATATAGAAGTGAGAGAAAGGAGAATTTGAGGTACCTAAGAAAAGAAAATAGGTGAAATGGGGTGAAAGTAAAAGGAAAGAGAATGGAAGCCAGCTGGGAAACAGTGAAGGGAAATACTTTGCATGGAACATGGGACAGCTACAGAGAAAATACTGGTGGGAAAGAACAGCCTGTAGTTGGCTTGTGGTCATCTGGAGATGTTTGAGGGAAGAGAGACAGAAGGAAGAAGGTGGCACAGTGCAAAGTCAAGGTCATGGCTCTGGAGAGGATGAAAAAAAAGTCAGATGGCAAGAGAAAGGAAGAGAACACTACAGGAAGGCACAAGGAGAAAAGAAAACAGAGGAAGAGGTAACAGAGTATAAGAGAGATGGAATGAAAATAAGTAATAAGAGAAACAGAGAAAAAGATAGAAAGAAAAAAAAAAATGGAAAGCCAAAGCCCATTTAAAATTAAATTTGGCCAGGGACATCAAGGGCAACAACAAAAGCTTCTATATATACATTGGTGATAAAAGGAAAGCTAGGGAAACTGTGGGCCCTAGTCAAATAAAAATGGAGACCTGATCACCCAAGATATGGAGAAGGCTGATGTACTCAATGACATTTTTTTTCCTCAGTCTTCACTGACAAGAGCTCCAGCCACATAGTCCAAGCCCCAGGATGCAAAGGCAGGGAATGGAAGAATGATGAACTGCCCAGTGTAGGAGAAGATCAGGTTTGAGACCATCTAAGGAATGTAAGGTGCACAAGTCCATAGGACCTGATGAGGTAAATCTGTGGGTCCTGAGGGAAGTGGTGGATGTAGTTTCAAAGCCGCGGTCCATCATATTTGAGAAGTTGTAGCAGCATGATGAAGTTCCCACTGGCTGGAAGAGGAGAAACATAACCCCCATTTTTTAAAAGGAAAAAGAAGACAAACCGGGGAACTACAGGCCAGTCAGTCTCACCTCTGTGCCTGGCAAGATCACGGAGCAGATCCTCCTGGAAACTATGCTAAGGCACATGGAAAATAAGGAGGTGATTGGTGGCAGCCAACATGACTTCACTAAGGACAGATCATGCCTGACAGATCTGGTAGCCTTCTACAGTGGGGTTAAACATCGGTGGATAGGGGAAGATCAACTGATGTCATCTACATGGACTCGTGCAAAGCATTTGACACTGTCCCACACAATGTCCTTGTCTCTAAATTGGAGAGATGTGGATTTGATGAATGTACCACTTGGTGGCTGAGGAATTGGCTGGATGGTCACACTCAGAGAGTTGCAGCCAATGGCTCAATGTCCAAGTGGAGATCAGTAACGAGTGGCGTTCCTCAGGGGTCGGTACTGGGACCTGTGCTATTTAACATCTTTGTCGGTGACATGGACAGTAGGATCAAGTGCACCTTCAAGAATTTTGCTGATGACACCAAGATGTGTGGTGTGGTCAACACAGTGGTGGAAAGGGATGCCACACGGAGGGACCTGGACAGACTTGAGAGGTGGGTCTGTGTGAACTTCATTAAGTTCAGCAAGGCCAAGTGCAAGGCCCTGCATGTGGGCTGAGGCAATCTCAAGCATAACTACAGACTGGACAGAGAATGGATTGAGAGCAGCCCTAAGGAGGACCTGAGATTACTGGCGGACAAGAAGCTTGACATGAGACAGCAATGTGCACTCACAGCCCAGAAAGCCAACTGTATCCTGGTCTGCATCAAAGGCAGCATGGCCAGAAGGTTGAGGGAGGTGCTTCTCTCCCTTTGCTCTGCTCTTGTGAGACCCCACGATGAATGCTGCATTCAGGTCTGGGGCCACCAGCACAGAACGTGGACCTGTTTGGGAGAGTCCAGAGGGGGCCACAAGAATGATCAAGGGGCTGGAGCACCTCTCCTATGACAAGACAGGCTGAGGGTTTTGGGGTTGTTCAGCCTGGAGAAGGGAAGACTCTGGGGAGACATAACAGCTTTCTGGTATCAAAAGGGGTTCTACAGAAAAGCTGGGGAGGGACTCTGTCAGGGAGTGCAGTGACAGAACAAGGAGTAATGGCTTTAAACAAAAAGAGTGTAGATATAGATAAGAAATTATGAAGAAATTCTTCACTCAGAGGGTGATGTGGCACTGGAACAGCTTGCCCAGAGAAGCTGTGGATGCCCCATCCCTGGACACGTTCAAGGCCAGATTGGACGAGGCCCTGCACAACCTGATCTAGTGGGAGGTGTTCCTGCCCATGGCAGGGGCGTTGGAACTGGAAGGTATTTAAGGTCCCTTCCAACCCAAAACATTCTGTGATTTTATGAATTTTGAGGTAAATAATGGTCAACTTTTGTTTACTATGTCTTCATTGTCACAGAGGTCTATGCTTAGGCAGAGTTCTCAGGAATGGGATTTATTTTATCTTTAATCATTGTTTTTCTCAACAATACCAATATTCTGTTTCTCTCAGATTTCTTATGACAAGCCTGTCTTCACCTTCTGTGCCTCTGTTTGATTCTGTCTGTATCTTTAAACTATTTGTTCCTATAGAACAAGAAATCTGGGTTTTTCAAATCATCAAAGAATATGTTCAATTAAAAAACAAATACATTTTCAAGAACAATAAACTCATTAGTACCTATTACTCAATAACCCTACTTAGTGTGGGGGCAATGATAAATGAATTATCTTCACTCACAGATGGCAAAAATCTGCATGTGGCTTAGGGAAACAGCACAAACATTATCTGTTCTAGATTGTTCAGTGATTGAATCTGAAACTTTCAACAAAAAAAGACAGTGATTGGGATCTAATTTACATGTATAACTATATGACTTGAAAAGTACTTTTTCTTTGTACTAACAAAAGCCTAGGTGGCACAGGAGCTACTTTTTGGGTTCTGCCAAACTTGTGCTGGAAAAGACTAATCTGATTGAATTTGACACTCTCACAAAAAAGGAATTAAATTTAAGACAAAAAAAGAAAACTGAAACTGAGTGTGGCTCTGGACAACAATTAGCCAAATGCTTAAACTCAGCTTGTTACAATTAATCTTGATGAGAAGGGCCTGATGCTACGATAAATGATGTAAGTCCTTGTTGGAGTTCAAAGTGAGGCTGTCATTTGTGCTAAAATGCCTGGTAATAAAGCTGCACTAATTTATGGACACAGTACAGTTGAAAATGCCTATGGGGTAGGAACCACTGTGATACACACCAAATTCAATCTGCAGGAGCACAACCCTAGGTAACCAAGTTGTTGATGATTTTAAGAAACTCATTAAAATGTTTTAGCTCCAAAACGTCTGATGAAGTCTAACCCCAGATTGTTTCTGGATCCAACATGCAACTTCCACATATGTTTATCCCATAAGGGCTTTCCAGGCAGAGCTTTGTGTTAGTTCAAGAATCTTTGCCTTATATTTTTATTAATCAGAACAGATATGTTCCAAAATTGCATGAGTGATTTTAGGAAGTGTACTCCATGAGTCCCTAATGGCTAGTAAAAAGAAATTATGATTACACATAATCTTAAAAGCCCCTTTTAAATCCCATGATGAATGAGATAACAGTTGTCCCAGATGGGTGAATCTTTGACAAATAACATGGAAGAGAATTAGGGCACAAAAATACTTTCATTACTAGCTGATTCAAATATGATGATTCTCTACCTTCTTTGCATCCTTGGAAACTAGCAAGTCAGCTTGTTTAATATAAAATCAGACAAAATTGTGCTTAGAATTAATAACTGGGTGCCTTTTGGCAGTTTGCCTTCTACATCTGATTGACTCTTTCACTCAGCAAATACATTTTCAGACTTGCTATTGATGACAAATAGATTGAATTATAAATCAAGGCCATGCTCCTGAGTAGGAAGTAATGTAATAAAAGAGACAAAATGGGCAATAAAGGTGACTTTTGATGAGTGCAGATACTGATTCAGAAATTTACTCTTGTGATACTTGTGATTACTTCTAACTGAAATATTTCCTGGATCTCAGCAACTTGTTACCCTAGCACTTCATTGTGGTTCAGTGTGCCTTTGCGTTCCCACATCCAGGCATTTCCCCAACAGCATGGTGAAGGGGTTGCCTGTTCTCTTCACTGTCTGGGGCTATCACATCTTGTGAAAGTCTTATCTTTGAACACTGCATGGGCTGCCATAAAATGAGAAATTAGAAAGCCTTAACAACTGAGCAAAGCTTTGGGAAGACCCATATCTGCTTCTGTGAAAATCAGTGGCAAAAATCCTGTTTATCAATGTCCAGTCTAAAGCAGATGATGCTAGTTCATCAGCTGCATGCAGGAACATTCGTCATATAATCAGACGGGTATACATTAATCATGCAGTTAATTGCAAGATGTGTAAATACCATCCATGATTTTTTATTTTTTTATTATTATTTTTTTAATTTAATTACTTTATAAAGTCAGAACTGTTTAACTATTTTACCTGTGAGTATCTTGGCAGGTGCATAGTTAACTAGATTCTGTGTACAGATCCCAATAGATGCTTTGTGTAGTAATAATGACTAAGTTCAAATTAGTCAGATCTGTCAGTAGGATGAGTGGGTTTACCTGTAATTAGAATTTTATTCTCACCCTGTTAAAAATCACCAAATAAGAGCAAAATAAATGCAGAATGTGGTTACACACTACAGCTGTCACCTTGGTCATTTTCTCCAATTGAATGGCTATCTCATTCAATGGGTATTGAGGTTGAATTATCTTCTGTCCTCTGGAGAGGGTAATCCTATGAGGTCAGGAGGAGATGCAGGATTTAATATTCTGCATGATGACATTTGTGTTGCTACTATTTATCACAGGGTTTGCTTCACACTGTCCATGTATGTTTCGTTTTGTTCAGGGTTTGTGGTGACACTAAATGGGTAACAAAAGAGCTGTATGTCTGGAAAGTCATAATCAAAAGGAAGATAAGAGGAAAAGTGAAAGTTACTGTTGTTATCTTTCAAAGGTAAAACAAAAGCTTTTAGCAAATAACAGGCATTTGTGAGGTTTCAGGTGTCCTGGGATAGCTGGAACTGTTTTCCAAATAGGATCCTTAAGGCTTGTCATCATGGCAGCCATGTTTATACCCTATTTTAATTATGTTTCTATTTCAAATGGGCTAAATTCAAATCCAGTGACAAAGGAAAGCTTACGTCTAAATATAGACCTGTAGGGGTGTTTTTTTTTTTTATTTTTTTTTCTCATTGGAACATTTTAAAAGTAATGATTAGGAGTGTTGGGAGTGCTGAAAGAAAGAAGCTACTCAAGAATCCCATGGCCACCCTGTATAGGTAAACACACAGCACTTGCATGTTCATCTTCAAATTACATGTAATAGCATCCTCTACTGAAAGAACAGCAACCTATCCTGTTTTCCTGGAAAACATCCACATATAACATCATCCATCCTTGAGCAAATACTGTATATACCTGCCAGTTTTAATAGTTAATCGTTGATGATTTGGGATTGTCCACTATCAGGAGTGTCACTGTACCGATTTCTCTGTGGAATAGAGGAACTGATGTCTATCCTTTCTGAGGCTTGGCAGTTAAGGCTGACCTTGTCTTTACTTTTAAGATTCTTGCTGTGCTGTGACTATTTCATATGCATTCACTGGAATTGAGGAAATAATGCAGTCTGTGATCATAAGATTCACAGACTTCAAAAATGGAAAATAAGAAGGCTATCCCAATCAGTCAAAATGTTAAGATACAATTGCAAAGCAGCTTAGAACAGGAGAAACGTTTTTAAAAGAGGGATTTCTGTTCATTTTATTTTATGTCACTGGATGTCTCAGCTGATAAACCCAGGTAGTGACTAAGCAGCTCTTGCCTCCTGAAGTTCTTGCTGTGCTCGGTACTTGCAGGTTTCCATAAAGTTCACACATAATAGTAACAACAGCATTAGAAAAAAAAGTGCTCAGTCCTTTAGACCAGCATTTGGGAATTCTGGGTGCTCATGCTATTGCATGATTTCATTTGGGAACTCCCTCTATACTTCTTGCTAATGCAGTGAGATTTCTCTTCACTTCGTGGTAGAAGCCAAAGCCCCTTTTTCAATAAAACTAATTCTGTAAAACAGTAAGTGAAAAGGATGGTAGAACAAAGGATTATCCTCTTAAATACAATTGTCTTCTTTCCTACAGACATCTTGTGGAAAATTAAATGGGAAAATATCTAATCTACTGCAGTGACTTGATACTTGGTATCACAGTACTTCATTTCCTTCACACAGAAAGAGCATGTTTTTTTAATTGACAATTGATGTGTCAATGAAAGCACTGACATACCTGTAAAATAGTTTTGCTATGAAAGTATTAGAAAATTATGGAAAATTTTCATTCAAGGTGGGTTGCTGTTTTCCCCTGAGAACTACTTTCTTTTTCCATTGCACAGACTAGTCAAATATGTTTTCAAACAGACCTTTGAATTTGAGGAAAAAGAAAAGAAGGTGTGGTGGTTTTACTCTGGTGGGCAGCCGAGTTCCACCATGGAAAGCAAAGTTCAGTTTGACAGTTGTGATATAAACTTGTTGAACCCAGTGGAAAGATTTTCATATACCCTGAAGAGTTTTTTAATGGGGGCTTGCAAATAATACATGTTGTGTCCATTCCCAATGACTGTCTGTATCACACTGCAGGCACAATGTGGCCCTGATGTTACACAGCCAGAAAATATGCTGAGAAATGCTAAGTTATAATCTGCAGAGAACTACAAAGGTTCACTCCACCTAATAAAAGATCTTGAATCTTCACCCATCTCAGTTTTATTATGGGGCTCATATTCTAACTTTTGTTCAGGCAACCAAACCACACATCAGGTCAATTTCTATGGAGGCCTGGTATAGAAATATGTAGATGAAACATACCAGAAAAGCAGACATACCTAGTTTTGTCTGTGCAGGCATGGCATGTTCACTTTGGGTTGAAATCCTTCATTGCTCTGTGGTTTCAAGCATGTACAAACAATGTCATATCCTTGACTTGTTGGGACTTGGCAGGCTCAGCATTTGTTTGTGTCATATTTTCTGTTTGTTTATTTATAGCATCTAGGTCTGTCTTAATCACATCCAAAATGTGCATATTAAATTTTACAGGGCAAATATAAACTGGGTGCAGGGCAGGAGGGAGGGTGCTCATTCTCTAAAATGTTCATTAAAGGCGTTTGGAATAAACACTTGTCAAAGGAAAGTGAGCTGTTGGCAAGTAGAGGTTGTCCAGCTGATTTATGTAAGAAGTAATAGTTGAGCTGTCTTAAGCACTTTTGGAAATACACACTTCTTGGAATTATGGTGTTCTGCTGAAACAAATGCTGTTTCTCAGAACTGCTTTGATAATGATAAGATTTCTGAGAGCTAGTGTTGTTTCTCTGCTCACTTCTGGAGTTGCAGGAGGTGAAATTAAAAGTAATCCTTTCAGTCAAGTGACAGGGCACAATCACTACCCAGATCCGTTGCATGGACATGCTCAGAAAGGTCTTTTCAGTTGCAGTGAAATAAACCAAATCTCAAAGCTGAAGAGCTGCAGAAGCTAGAACTGGCCATTTCTGATCATCAGTGTGTCAGTGCCTTGCCCTGCTCTTGCTAAGGGAAGTATAAAAGACATTTTCTCTGAAAAATAAATTGACTTTTTCCCCAGTAGCTTTTACCTGCATTGCTCTGTTTTTTTTTTTCACAAAATTTATTTATTTTTTTTAATTTTTTTGTCGTTAAGGTAAGTTTGAATCTTTTCTGACTTATTTTATCTGAGGTACCTGTGTGACAAATGTTCTCTTCAGCTACTGAATATTTCAACAGGAACACACCATTAGGATCAACACTCCAAGGCTGTAAATTGTCACAGTAATGGGTGAAATCTCTTATTATGCTCGTTTATGTGTCTAGCTCATTGATATCAGCAGTGCTACTCCTGTTGGTTTGAGACAGTATGAACACATGGTCAAAAATAAATTTTCAGTAAGTGAATTAAATAAACATTGAGGGGATGGAACTTTGAAATTTTATACGATGTTCCTCTTTAAGTATTTAGAGAAGAGAAGAATAAAGGAGGGCAAAATAGCCCAGTGAGAAAAATAGATTCCGGTATTCCCCAGCCTTAAAGTGAAAACACGGTTTACTTGGCATCTTCTCTGTCCTTCACATCTGCAGCTGGAAGAATATGCTTTTATTCCTGATTTCACTGAATGTAGCCTCTGTGACCTTACTTACCTGCAAAGCCACAGCAGTTGAGGTCAAAGATCTGTTTGGCAAACTGCCCCATCCCGGGAAGAGGGAAATTAGTAGGTGCTTAGTAAATAAAAATAAGGCAAGGAGCAAGCATTGAGGAATGCTGCCCTTTTCTTACTGTCCGAATTTGCTGCAGTCTGTGGTGGAGGGACTTCCTGAATCAGAGTGTCTATTCAATGTTATGTATGTACTAGCTCATGACTGATTTTTTTTTTTTTATTAATGCATCCAATCACTTTTTGAATACATCTGTAATTTTGACTTCCTGTGGCCATGAGTTCCACAGTTTAATAATGGCCATTGAGCAGCACTCCCCAAACGAGCTGCAACTGGCTCTGGGCTCACAGAAGGGGTTTGGGTGGGCTGGTTTGCAGAATTGGAGTCAAGCTGTGTATGGATTTTTAGCAGACTGGCATGCTTCTCAGTTACATGTGTTTGGATTTTGAAGTCAGTAATTTGGTGGGTATGAGAACAGGTCCAGACTGGCTGCTTGTGTAAGGTAAGGAAAGGAAGCTTCTAACGTCTGCAGAAGGGGCCAGAGCCGCAGCATCATACATCTCAGTGAGTCAGGGCTTGTGTTTGTGAGTACCAGGGGAAGAAATCAAAATCCCCTTTTTCTTCAAAGATGTAAGTTAAAATCACTGGGGAAAATATTTTGATAAATGTTGTTTGGAATCAGTTTTGTTTGTATAGAAAGGATGTAGTAAATTATAAATATATGATCAAATTGATTCGATTTATTTTGCAATCTCAGTGGCAAGTACTCTTCTTTGCGTGTGTTCTTCTAATAAAATTACTTTGCTTTTTTGTTACAAGTCAGTCATTTGATGAACAATGGTAATGTCTAGTATTGTTCAGGAAAATACTTCTGAGCTAATTTCCCTTGTGTTGTCTGTCACTCGTTATAATTCTTTACTATGAATTAATGTCAAATAATCTCTTTAAATTTTATGAGCCTCTTCTTTAGGATGAACAGCAGCTGAATCTATTCCACACCCCCTTACCCTCTG
This sequence comes from Anser anser, assembly GCF_964211835.1. Classification (NCBI taxonomy): domain Eukaryota; kingdom Metazoa; phylum Chordata; class Aves; order Anseriformes; family Anatidae; genus Anser; species Anser anser. The sequence continues at coordinate 61,227,835 of NC_139723.1, read as the reverse complement.
GGAAAAAGACAGGAATACTGCAAAGTAGATAATGGAGTTCTGTATATTGTAAAAAAAAAGTTATTGCCCTTCTTCATTACCACAGCATTACCCAACTGAAGTATCTTTTGCAAAACAGTTTATTTAACGGGTCTCATACAAAGTACTTGTTTAGCTAAAATGTCACATCCTCTCTATTGCCACTTTTGTATTAATGTAATTGGAAGGCTCATCCAATGACCTTGAGACACTCTCTTCCTGTTTGCTCACATAAAATATTTATACTCTGTATAAATATAGGGCTTCTTAATTGACCTTTCAGCATGTATTATTATAATATGCTGTAACCATTACCCCTTATTTATTTATTGCAATGTGCAGATATTTTTATCACTCATAATTCAATCATTGAAAAGTAGAGTACACTTAAGGAAATCTTTTGTTTGTGTTTTGATTTATTTGAAGCACTTAAAATTTACACAAAAAAAAAATAAGACAAAGAGTTCTGGTCTTTGAAATGAATATATTTGGTCAATTTGGAACTGAAAAACAGATTAATTCTACATAACCAGCTAACCAATTTCAGCATCCTCTCCAAAAAACATTCCAAGATTTATATGTTTCTTCTATTCCAGGTGCCAGTGCCTTGATGTGAACGTAGTTCTTAGTGGGGGAAAGGAAAAAAATATGGGAATTTCCTGTCTAACAAGTCTTTCCTATTTATGTCTCCCCCCAAAAGAAATCCCATCGTATTTTTTGAATAATTTTCATCATGTCATGTTATTCTCCTTGCTCTTACGGATCATACTAAACATTCTGATAAGATTTTTTTTTCTGTTTCTCAGTGGACCTAAATTTCATCCTGTGTGGATATTCACATTCTGTATTTTATTTAGTCAAAAATGAAATGTGAAATCTGGAGTCATATCAGTTTCTGACATTGAGAGGGCCCCTAAAAGAGAAATATTTGAGATCATTCACATCCAATATTTTCTTTCAGGTCCATATATATTTATAAGCTATATTTGAATAGGATAGAACAATGCTCTCTTACTGCTATGAATAATAACATTTTTGTAAATTCAAATTATTTAAAAATTCATTCACTCTAGTCCTTTTTACTGTGCTTGTAGGAAGTTTTATCTTTTGTAGATCATGTTTTTCCAGCTGCTCCAAAAAGCAATCTATAGAGAATAGTTATATGTTTCAAATGATGGGATTTTTATCAGATCATAATCTTTCTGCACAGGTCTTTGCATTTTAAAAACAAATCAATGACTATGATGTCAGCCTGTTTATCATTTCAGTCCTGGGAACATTTTCTTGGCATCAAGGTTTGATCTTCTAGGTGTGTCTAATTGTTATAAAGCCACAGCTGTGTGAGCTAGATTTCCTAGGAAAGTTTGCCATATTTTAGGATTTCAGTGGAATACAGCTTCTGTCTCATTTCTCACCTTTGAATTGTTCTGAAGCCCAGAGCATTTTTATAATTGAATTACAGGTTTTGAAGGAGAATGTAAAGCAACACTTCCTACAACCTCAAAGACCAAAGTTTTCCCCCCTTTGGATTCCTCCAGGAGAACAAAGCAGTTCAAAGTTTGCCTCATTGTTTAAACCCTGGAGCATGTTTATACTGTACATTGAGAGGAGAAAAAAAAAAAAAAAAGATTTTTTCTGTTTTGCATTCAAGTGTTAGACTTACCTTTAGGTACTTGCATATGTCTGTTAAAGTGAAAGGCAGTACTGTAAACTTGACACTTTTTGTCATTTTGTCATTTGGGATTTTATTTAGTGGTGGAAAAGGTGTCATACAGGAATCTACTTTTCTCAGAAACTGCCATTTCCATCTGCATTTTTAAGGTCTTAAACTTTGATCCCATTTAGATAATAAACTGTCTTTTTTTATTATTATTAATGTTATACCAATATGCATACAGTCACTCCTGTTTTGTATACACCCAGATGCCTGTCTGCAGTATTTGAGCACTGAGTATTTGATCCATTTCTATTTCAGTATGATCCCAGTATAAAATATTCAATATTAGTTTAATTTCCAGAACAAAAGTCATGTAGTTTAAGTTAGACTGAGTGATCTCCAATCATGAAGAGCCATTTGATAACTCTTGGCTTAAATGATTTGAAGTCAGCTTGGAGGCTAACAGCCCCTACAACACCACCAGACAGAGCTTTTCTTCTAGCCATTCTCATATTATAATGGAGGTACAGTGGCTCGCAAAGTTCATCCATGAATATTTTCAGCTGAAATTGAAACATTCTTTCTTGGCATAAGATTGAGAGAGGGACAGAGGATGGGGGCATGGGTCTTTTTCTGGGATACATTTCTGCAGAGTGAGGTTGTACCCTGTAAATTCCTCTTTCTTTTAGCCAAATCTCCCATTATGGTTTTGGCTCTTTCTGTTCAGATGTTCTTCCCACCAGTGTCATGTAAGGGCTCTTGCTTTTTGCCTGGATTTTTGCTGGCGTCTTGGTGTTCATCTCATCCAGAGTAGTCACCTTGTTGGGTAGTTCATTGCACTAAGTAGCTTCTGCAAAAGACACTTTTAGTCAGGGGTGATTAGCCACATGGTGAAAGGTCCAGCATCTCAGTGCAAGGTCAGACATTGCTCATGCTGACTCTTTCCAGACACATCTCTTCTCATGAGATCACCTTTCTCCCAGGCAGCCATTCAGGTTTCCCTACCATCAAGGTGTAGCAACAATGCTTTGTTTGGCATCACTGCAACTTATATCAAAGGTCAAGACAGAAGAATTTCATCCGCAGTTAATGAAACAAAATTTAATGTGGCAGAATTGATCAAACTGAGAAGCAGGAGAGTTGAGACCTCTGCAGGATGTGGAACAAAACAACCAGTTTCTGCTTTCCGGTCCAAGATCAACATCTCTCTCAGATAGAGTCAGCTCAATGCCAAGTGAAATAATGCCATCTTTGCTAATCTGCTCTCTGAGAAGCTAGTTTCTTGCAACATCCCACAGTATCATTTTTTCATTTGCTTTCAAATGTGGTACCGTCTGGATGCATATGCCTTAAATGGTATTGAGAAGATTTTGAGAAGTTGCTTATGTGTTATGGAACAGCAGTGCTCTGTGTGAATCTTTTCATTCATCCATGCATTTCATCAAATGGAGCAGTGTCTCTGCTCAGGAGCTGGGTCAGGGAGCAGTGTTTACCCTGATAGAATGAGAGCTGTGCTGGGGTGGCAATGGGTTGCTTGTTGTGCCTTCCTTTTGCTGGGCCAGAATTGTAGGTTTGAGCTGGACTGCAGAATGTGGGAAGTGAGCCTTAGGTCTTAGCAGTTTACCAAGTTTAGCTTTGTGCAGCATTGTGAGCTGTTATCTGCTGCCTGTGAACCATTCCAGAGGAAGCTCCACTCCCCTTCCAGCTCTGCAGAGCAGATAGCATGTCCCTAGAGCTTCTGGGCCATCTGAAGTTTTCAGACAGACAGACCACCCCTGGCTTAGCCTGTGAGATCACTACAGGGCATGTCACTCACACCAAAGCAGAGAACAGCACTACTACAGACCACTCCGAGCATCAACCAGCCAATTGCTGTCTCTGTACTTACAGCGGATGCATGAAGCTGTTGTACAGAGGATCTTGTACATACTTTGTGACTTTGGTCAGGCCCACACTTGTAAAAACACCTGAATACCATGAGGCTTCAGAACAAGGAACATGCTTGCTATAGAAGGCATTGCATTTCCCTCCTGTTTCCGTTTGTCATCAGATGGAAAGGAAGCCGTTTGTCCTGCTACACTGTGTTATCATGCAAAGAGTTTTCCAAATGACATGCATTCAGAGTACATAACATTTTAGTCTTTGAAGACCGTATTTAATTCTTATCACAAGAAGTGTAAGAACTGCAAGAAAACATCCAGTTGTGTAGAGATGGGGCTCCAGGCCCTTCAACAAAAATGCATCAATTTGAGCTGAACTATGAAGGTTTGCAATGGGACATAGAGTGAAAGATTACATCAGCTGGGCTGTCATTGATATCCAACAGGATGTTGACCTCACTTTTGTGCTTATGCTTCTTCTGGCCTGAATTATTCAGCAAGCCACAGTTCCCAAAAAAACTGCCCCATGTGTATCAAACCACCAGCATGGAAACATCATGAGCCCTCTAATGCATAGCAAAGAAAAGAGGAAGGGATTGGCGATACCCATGGCATATAACTCGTTGCTCAATGAAGGTGGCTTGTGCTTCAGTCCTAGCTGCACTGGTTCTACAGCTTTTAAAACCAGTAGGCTGGCAGCAGAGATGAACTCATCGTGTCATTTGTTGTGCTGCTATCTCCGCTACCATTTAACAGCTACAGAAGAAAAACAAAGTACAATTTACATGCTAGCAACTCAATAGAGGACTAGCTGTTATTTAAACTGTGAAAGAAAGAGACACAAAATAGAAGTTTTAATGAAGTCTGATGGGGAGGAAAAAAAGGAACTTCAGAGATATTAACGAATACACTTCCTGCAGAAAATCTTCAAGAAGCTTTCCAAGCTTTTTAGCTTTCCAATTCCCTTTGACAGTAGCAGGAGTCACATAGCTAAATCCTTGCATTGTGCTGTCTAAATGTACTCCTGTTGGATTTAGACTCAGTCTTCAGTGACCTTTCTGTCATTTGTTAGCACTTATCAAAAACTTTATTTCTACAGCAATTTTCTTTGGATTGAGATATTTCCATCACCTTCTCCTGTCTGCTTCCTTTCTAGAAATGGGCTTTGTTTGCTGTTGGGTTGATACTGTAGTGATTAACCTCTGAGTAAAAGCCTTCTTTCACTGATTTTTTCTAAAATTTTGGCTCTTTAAGCTGGTACTCTCTGTTCCAAACATCTCCTCCAAACCCAGGAGAGATTTCCAACTTCACTTTTTCTCATTACAGAAGGCAAATAATTATGGCCTAGAGTTGTTGATAGTGCAGGCCAGGAATCACTACAGAAAATTAAAAGTTGGAAAGGCAAATGTGCTGTGTCATTTCCACTGAGAAACTAGAACATACTGGGTGATGCCAGAAGCAAGAGAAAAGCAAGCTAACATACAAAAGGAAATATATGTTGTATTTATTTCAAGAGCAGAGTGTTCCTGTACCTCCTGTCATAGACAAGAGAAATCCTACAGTCTCTGACAGCTGTACAGTCGGGATAGAAGATGGGGCAGGAGAGAAGGAGGAAAATTCTCCCTATTTTTTGTTTGTTTGTTTTTGTTTTTCTCCTTGTTTTCCTATTTGTTTTATTAACTAAGAGACATAGTTACTCACATTGATCTCATATTGATATTAGTGATCCATATAAAAAGGAAGTCTTTTGCTGATGCTCTCTAGCTATTTTGGCTTCTGTATGAAAGCTAGCAGCATTTAAGTCCAATGAGCTTTTCAAAGAAATTGCCCAGTATAACTCTTAGTTGCCCAGATAGATAAAGCCATGCTTTATCTGGTAAGTGTAAGGGTTAGTGTTCTCATGACTGGATTAGCATTTGCATAGGCACTTGCATAGGGACTGCAGTAGCCAGACCTAGAAGTGTTCTGACAGCTCTGGGATAACTGGTAATCTCTTCGCGATTTATATTTTACTGAAATAAGTTCTGCTAATAAGCAAACCATATAAGAGGACACAGCCCATAGCAATCTGTTTTGGCAATGGATGTAGCCAGCTAATTAGAGAAGCAATTTAATGATGTTGTTTTTAGCAGGCAGTGGGGAAAGTGAAAAATGAATATTGACACTTAAAATATTTTGATTTGATGGCAACAGATTGGAGATGGAGTTTAAACCACATTGTTTAAAACTGCTTGATGGCAATCATAGTTTCTTAATGTTCCTCTGAAGCAAAATAGATGTAAAAAATCAGGACAAAATAGACATCCTTATCAATTCAGATAATGCACGGTAAATATTGCACCTGCAGCAATGGGAGTTAGGGAAGTTCAGCTTGCAGCAACAGGGAGAGTTAATGAGAGACCTCAGGTAGAATTATATCTCCTGCCAGCTGTCATAAAATAAAGATACTGTTGTGTACCAGCAAAGGCAAATATATCTGCACATAAGTGGATTGTCTTGCTTTCTTCATTACCACACCTAAACAAGCATTTGTGTTTCTAAATCCCTAATGATTCTCATTTTGCAGGGAGGTAAATACCTGCAAGGTTTCAGATCTCAGCCTACTGTGATCCACCCACTCTCAATTCCAATATTTTTACAGAGAATAAATGTGGGAAAGGGAAGGTAGATATATTATACGTATCTATGTATACTTGTGCATTCAGTTTCCTTAAATAATTCAGGTCTTGGTCGAGGAAATTGCATCTTTCTATCTGTTATATTTCTACACCTAAGTTTTATTCATAGGACCAAATTTCACAGCATCAGTAAATAATTTTAGTGAAGTGAGTAGAAAAGTGAGGGAGGGCACAAGGACCAGTCAAAGAAAGAGATGACAATCTGGCAATTGTTTTGGAAGTGACAGGTGGACAAGAAGAAATGTCTGTCGTGGTTTAACTATGGTAGGCACTAAGCCCTGCACAGATGCTCACTCACTGCACCCCAGCAGGATGGGTAAGAGTATCAGAAACATAAGAGTGCAAGAACTTGTGGGTTGAGATAAGGACAGTTTTCAAGGTAAAGCAGAAGCTGCATGTGCAAGCAAAGCAGAAAAAGGAATTCATTCACTGCTTCCATCAGCAGGCATGTGTTCAGCTGCTTCCAGGAAAGTAAGGCTTATCATGTGGAACGGTTTCTTAGGAAGACAAAAGACATCACATGAGCTACTATGAAGAAAATTAATTCTATTCCAACTAAAACTAGTACAATGTTCAACCACAGAGCAAGGCTGAAGCCAACCATCCTGCCCTTAACAGACAGGTTCAATGGAGGAAGGTTGATAAGTGATGCCATCACCAATATTTCTTCCCTGCAGAGGAGTTTTAGGTAGATTTGTAGACAAATAATTGACAACATGAACGGCAGGTGGTGTTCACAGAGAGAATTCAAGTATTTCTATCATGCTGTTCTTTTTTTGCCACACGATTATTCCATTTCCTCTTACAATAAAGATGTAAAGATAGACATATTGAGCTTGAACACAAGTATGTCTTGTCTGGTGTTCTGTCTCTGCTGACAGTGGTCAGTCACAGGTGCTCAGTATATGCAACATGTGCCTACATGACAAACCTCTCCTAATGCATTCTCTCAGCTTCTAGCAGCCAGTGACTTAAAGACTTCCTCTTCCTTCTTGGCTTTCACAGCCATTTGACTGGCTGATTACACAGTTTTAATCCAGAGTTTGCTTCCTCTGTGGGGAAATTTTGGGGCCCCTTTTGTCCCAGTGGGTTGTCCCAGTCTTTTTTTTTCAGAATAAGAGAGGAGACAACTTTGGATTTGAGCCTCTGTCCAGGTGTCTTGCCAACTGGGCCCTCTAGAGTTTCCTCCGTTTTCTTGTCATTTTCAGCTGCACAAATAATCTCTTGATGGATGTTACAGATGAAGCTCAAGACTTTTTTGTTTGTTTTTGAGCTTAGTGAATAAAATTGAATAGTTTTCATATAAAAAGTACTAAGACATTATAAATATAGACAAACTAAAGGGAGAACTATTTAAAACTTGCACAAATTCTCTTTGAATCTTCCTTTTCTGGATCAGATTCCAGCCTACACTCATCATTTTCAAAATCTCTATTCAGTCTATGCTTCCATTAACTATTACTCCACCACTTTCTGCCTGTTGTAATCCTTCGTTTGATCATGTCTTTCACCATAAAACTCTGCACAATCAGTAATTAATATCGATGAACTCATCCTTTCTCTCCCACCCAGCAAATCCCAACACCCAGCTTTTGATCTGTCCTTAAGGGCTCAAAGAGTTTGGTGGAATCCAGCCAGGTGAGAAAGAAAACTGCTGTTGTTGATCCCAGCAGGAAATGGCAGAACTGACAATCCATTGTGCTCAATGCTTTTCAGGGATTAGTTTATCTGATTCCTCTCTTGTGGTTATAATCCAGAGTAAAAAATATAGATTCTTTTAAAAATACAGAACAGAAAGTCCAGCTATGGGGAGACCAATTTCTTCAAATGCGCTGGAGCCGTGGTTGGACCATAAGTCTTTGGTACGAAGAGGGAAGGAAAATTACTGTAACATATTATATGGTGTTCAGAGTGGGAGAAAAAACAGGAGGAAACATGAAAATAGGCCAATAATTTGCACATCAGGACTTCCCATGAGTGAAGAAACACAGAAATTTATTTAAAATAATATGCAGGGCTTTACTTCCCTGACTTCTTATGCACCTTTCTTCCTTCCATTTTTTAATGGTTAGCTCCAGGGCTTAATCTCTATTGGGGTGCAATTTAGGATCTCTCAGTTTAGTGTGCTTTTAACTCATGGCCACCAGCAGTGAAGGAATGCCTTAGGAATGTCCATACCAAGTGGTAATGGTATCGCACAGTAAATGGTAAATCATAGACTTGTCCTCTTCAAAGAAGACACCTTTCCTGCTAACACGTACATTAGATTAGTGACTACCTCTCCTTGCTACTTTTGTTTTCCTGCAGGCAAAAGCTTAGATCAAAACCAATAGTGTAGTAACCAGCTTGCAAAAGAGGTGTGTTTTGTATGTATATGTGTGCATGCATTCATGTATGTGTCTGAGTGTGTAAGTGTACCTTTAATCATTGAACTGATCACCATGTTCACTGGGAAAGAGCTTGAGCTCATTATTTAATTAAAATACCTTTTCTTTCCATCAAAACCACATGGATCTTATTTGCATGTGGCTTTTTATCCCCCTCTGTAATAGTAGCCGTGCAAAAGAATTTCTGTCATTTTGTATTGATGACTAAAAGTTTAGCAGTCATCTAGGGGGAGAAAGAGGGGAAAATTATCTGGGTAGGCTTACACTAGCCAGTTGACATAACAGCTACTTGGGTGGTATGAGGTTTCTGGCATGTATATGGCCGTTTAGTGCTTTCTCTTGCCAAAACATCTGGAATCCAAAATCCAGTCTTTAGACAGCCACACATGTTAACAAAACAACCGGACAGAGAAAACAGGCTGAAGGAGAAAAAAAAATGTGATAAGGCATCATTGTTACCACTAGGAAATTAGACATTTAAGGTTGTACTTCAAAGCAAGTATTTTTATTATAGCGTACTTGAATGGTTTGATTTATTGTGCAGCAGAGCAAGACTGTAGCAGATCCTCCTGCCTCAGAGGGGAAAATGCATTCATTGTCCAAGGAAGCCACATGCTAAGTAGTTTTAAAAGCAGCCTGCAGATAAGAAGAGAACCTTGTTCCTCAGTGCAGCACCTCTCTTTACAAGCACAAAGCACTGTTTTTAGCACAAAGTATCATTTCTGCTCTCTGATAATACAGCATTTTGGACTTAAAAGCAAGTAAAAGATATCATGATTTTCACTGCAGGGCTGTGAAAATGAGAACAAAAGGTAATACCTAATGCATTTTCAGGGATGATATATTATTTTACCCAAAGGATGTAAGTGGGAAAGGTGTCTTTCTCACCCATTAGGTTTGACCCATATTGCACATAAATAGATAATTGCACAGCCATCTTAGTTGATTGAGTTTATGATGACCCTGATATATTTTCTGCATCCTTTCAGCACTGGCACTTATAAAAACTCCTAGCAGATCCAGAGGTTTTCAACCCTGGTTCAAAGCTCACAAGCTTTCACCTCTAAGCCTTTGCTGAAAGGGGAGGTGATGAAGAAAGGGGACTACAAGGAGATGGAGCTGTAGGATACACTTGCTCCTGCTGTGTCCAAAAATCTCATCACTTGGCAGTTATAATGCTTCAACAGTAATCTTAAAAATGTTTTGAAAAATGTTCATAAACATGTTTCTGAATCCCTTTGTGTAAATGAAACATTTTTATAAGATTAAAATGTGGGGAAAGCTGGCACAAAGATTGTTTAAACAAGTGTGCTTGTAATTTCTTTTCCTAAGGTAAGTACGTGTAAGATTAGGGGACTTAACAACTGTGCTGGTGAGTTCTGAGTGTTTGTTTGAGAACATGAACACGTCGCTTGCAAAGCCTAGAACTTGGGAGAATGAAAAACTGAGGTTTTCGATGAAATGAACTGAAAGGAATTGAAAAACATAGGTGGTGTCATAGAGGAAACCAGGCATTTTCTAAAGGCTAGCACAGGAGACTTGGGATGCTCTGCTTCAGTTCAGCAGTCTTCTGCTGCTGCTGACACCCTCTGACCTTTGGATGAGTCAATTAGCTGCTCTGTACTTCACTTAACATTTTTTTAAAAGGTGATTTCCTGCTTCACAGAAGGGGCAGGAGAGAAAAGGAAGGTGGAAATAAGCTTTGATTATTCAAAAAAGAAAAAAGAAAAAAGAAATCCTTAGCAAAAATGTTTTTGTTTTAAAAGCATTATTATAATATTAGTGAAAACAACATTATAATAACATTATGGTCAAAAACAGGATAGAATATTGATTTTTATCCCAAATCAGAACAGAGAAAAAAGCACCGTGCTCCAAACCCTACCCAGAGACATTCCTCTATGCATGTTTCTGTCCCTGTAGAGAAGGTGGGAGAGCAAACAGCATGTGAACTTTTGTCCAGCTGGTGCTTGTGCTGCTGGGGGAGGCTCAGAACCTGCCCTGTCAGTCCTCATGTATGATAGCCTGTCCAGGGAGAAAGAACAGAGTATGCCACACTTCAAAATGCACAGAACTGAGGGGACAAAGATGAGCCTTTTTTTTTTCTTTTTTCTTTCTTTCTTTTTTCTTTTCTCTTTTTTTTTTCTTCTTTTTTTCTTTTTTCTTTTTTTCCTTTTTTTCTTTTTTCTTTATTTTTTTTTATTTTTTTTTTTTCTGAAAGCAAGAAACTTCTTCAACTTCCACATTGTCAGAAGTATCAAAAGGTCACCAGCATGTCTCATGTTACTCTGGGGGAAGATGGGGGCTGATGGGCTTTGGGGTGGTATGTTTATAGAATCTGACCCTCAGTTTCAAAATTCAAAGGCATTCCTCTTAGTATATGCATCAGAGAGAGATTTCCTTGGAGTCAAAAGTTTCATAGTGTGGCAAGAGGACCTGTGAAGGATTGTTTTATTATGAGAAGGACAGGGAGAAAAAGTAGGTGATTTATTTAAGTAGCAGGCAGTCTTTCTCAGAGAAGAGAGCGCCTATCTTACCCTCCACATTCTCAGCTAATGAATGAGCCTGGGAAATTGGAGCAAGATCAAAGTTGCTTTACGACAAAATTGCTGACATTCCTGAAATAGCTGAGAGTTCCTCTATTCACACTAAGTATGAATCAAGTTCACTGACACACAAAGCACTCACAATGGGACCTTCCACTGCATTGTTACCTTGACTCTCAGCTTATTGCCCTGCTTGACCTCCACCTAAAGCAGTGAAGAAATTACTGCTTCTTCACCCATTGTTCTCTCCCATATGAAGATGTCAAAGGTCAATACGTATCACCACAAAATTGGGAAACCTTCAAAATGCTAACTCAAGAATACAAGGTAAAGGGTTTACGTTGCTGTACATTGGCAGGGTAAATGATCTTAAAAGAAAAAAATAAAGTCCCAGAGAACTTCCCAATCTGATGTGTTCTCCAACACAGGCGTACCAGTGAGGTGAGGTTAAATTCTGAAATTCTGGATATAATCTGCTATTAATCTTAGGTATATTGATTTAATGTAGGAAACTGCAAGTTGATACATGACCTCCTTTGAAGGAGGTCCTTGTTCCAATCCCCAGTTGGTGGTCCTATAGCCTGATGTGTTAATGAGTTTCAACCCTGGATCTAGGCGAATGGATCCAAGCAAACCTCAGGTTTTGAAACATGCCACCCATGAAAAGGGTAGTGGGATGGAGAGATTACCAGCTACAGGACTTTCACACAACACCTTCTACATCATTTCTAAAATAATTCTAGTATAAATTTGAGTGTCAATAGTAAACATTTTAATTTCCTGACCTTTTAAGAGACAATCAAAGTTTTATAAAATGAAAGAGAGAAAAAAATGAACCTGACTGAAGAGCCCAGAGCAGTGCTTCCTTCCGTGCTGACAGGCTGGGAACACAGTTTTGTGTTCTATGCTAGTCTGTCCCAGGTTGGCAAGGCTTGCCCCGTACCCATGTGATCAATGCTAGGACACTTTCCCCAAAATAACACAACCTTATTGACTCAAAAAAGTTACAACTAATTTTAATTGGGCTCTTGGTGGCGATGGCAGTGACAGAATTGACCCAGTTCCCCTCTGGATCACAGTGGTAGTAGGTCATGCAGGCACGATCCCACCTTTCTGCTACTCTCCATGTGGTGTGTAACAACTTCAAAAGTTATGTTGTTGGGTTTGTAATTCTTTGAGGCTCCAGAGGTTAATAGTAGCTTTCAGAGTGTGGTGCTCTGTGTTTGTATAGGCATAAAAGACAGCCTTATCACTAACACCCTTCACCTGGCCTCAGAGTTCACCCTTAGGAAGCATTACTTATCTTCTGGTCTCTGAAGTCTGGTAAATGTAACCCGCATCATTTGTCACACACTGCGGTGGGTTTCTTAATGTTGAGGCAGAGTGCTCTAGAAAATACACTGTTTTACGATTTTCACCTGTGTTTCTGTAACAGTTTTTTGTTTGTTTGTTTTTTGTGGTACATCTAATGTAGATGCTGATGGTGTTAGCTTTCACCCTTTCATCTCTAATGATTTGCAGTAGCTCCCGTTGCATTAGGTTATGAGGCATTTCCTAGGACATGTGAAAAAAGACTGATTAGTGCCTTAAGCAACTCAAAGATGGTCATGAGGTCTACTTTTGACAGACTGATAGCTTGGGTAGTGGAAGACCACGAGAGGTGCTCTGTTCTCGCTTTGAATATAAATTATCTGCTGTGTGATGCACAGCAGTTTCAGGATCCATGGGGAAGGTCCTGATCACAGGGCTGACTGCAGAGGCTGAGGTGCTTGGTTTTGCACAACATATGCATGAGAAATGGTGTGGAACTACTGGCCTCTTTGTTGGTTGTGTACCTGCAGTATTGGCCCACTGAGAGGCTCCCAGCATCTTGTCAGAGACAATGCCTAAGTCTGGACACTGGCAAGGATGGATGCAGGATGAGAGAAATTATAGGCAGTTACTGTTCACAGGTCTGTTTCCATAGCAGCAAAGTTAATATAGTCCGTCCATCCGTCCTTCCTTCCTTCCTTCCCTCCTTCCTTCCTTCCTTCCTTCCCCCCCCCCTCCATTCCTCCCTGCCTCCCTCCCTCTCCTGTGGAGCATGAGAAGTGTTGAGGGCAATAAATACCTTCCTGCATTCCTCTCCTGTGCCTCACCACATTAATACATGCAACCAGGGATGGCTCAGAGCTAGCAGCTGGTGCTATTGGAGGTTACCGTGCCACCCTAAATTTCTCACTTCGGGAAGGACTCGGGTCCTGAGCTGTGTTTAACAGCTGAGGTGAAGTAGATACAAATGGTCATTGGTAGCAGAGCCTCACTGAAGGCACCACAAATATTCACTATGAAAAGGCAAGGGAAATGAAGTAGACTTCTGAGAATTGTATCATAGCAATGCAAAGCTGGCTCTGCCACTGACTTTATGCTTGACATTTTAAAGACCTGACTCACTGTTTGTTATGTCCTTTGTGTGTATGTCCTCTCAAGGAAAGGGTTCTCATACAATTCTTTACGGAATACCCAGCCTAAAGGGGTCCTGATCACATCTGTAAGCCCTTCTCCTACAGATACAGAAGTGCAAGCTTGGGAATTATGACTGAGGTGACATTTGTATATCATATACTCTGCATTCTAGGTAGGTGCCAACATTTTTACTTGCCCATAGTGCTACAATAATGACTTCACAAGTCATTGTCTTGAAGCATTGACACATGTGAATACTAAAAGGAAATGTGATGTCAGAGCACCAGGAATTTCAAAAACTTTGATAATAAAAGTAAATTCCCAGCCTATGAAATTTGAGTGGGAAAGGCAGCAATTTTCATTTTAGGGCTGGCTGACACTAATTGTTTCAGCAAAGAATAATTTTCTTTCCAGTAATTGATAAAAGCTTGAAAGAGATGTTGAGCAGCGGCCGTGATATGTTATTCCATTATCACAGGAATTTCCTACAGTGAAATATGTAGTGGTAGGATGCAGACAGATCTATTTGGGAATAGCCTAGAATGAAACCCTGATCCAAACAGCCCTGGTGTAAGGGAGAGCCTCTCAGAGTTCTGCTGACCAGCTTCCTGTGATGTACTGGATATAAACAGACCAAAAACCCTGTGCATTTCAGCTAGATATGCATCTTTCTTTGAGAAGAATCATCTGTTATTCAAAAGATGCTGGATATAGGATGGTGTCTTGATTTTACACATAATGGTCTTCATAGCTCTTGTGACAGACTCAATACAAGCTTCTTTTCTTACAATGGAAGCATATGTTTATGAAATGACAACAATTTTCATACAGTATTGCTCTATTGTGTCCTTGCCAATGCATCGCCAACTGTGCAGTGGAACCACTGGGGTTTTGCTGCTTTGATGGCCTTTGATGTCCCAGCAGGCCTCTGAGTGAAAGAGGTCTGTACAGGCCTCTGTGATCACTCTCCCATGGCAAAATAGGACATACAACTTCAAGGGCTACCCTGCACATGAAAACATTTTTCATGTGTTGAAAGACACTTGGGATCTGCAAAACAGTCATAGCACTGTCTTGAAATTCATATTACAATGTATTGCATAAGTCATTGAAAGAATGGTACCACTTTGACTTTTTTTTCAGGTTGAAATAAATCAAAGCTGTAATTCAGGGTCTGATCTGAAGCCTACTGAGGTCAATGAAATTGCTCTGTTTTTTTTTGTTGTTGGTGGTGGTGGTGTGTTTGTGTTGTGGTCTAACCCGGCCGGCAGCTAAGCACCACACAGCCGTTGGCTCATCCTCCCCCTTCCCTCTCTGGGATGGGGTAGAGAAACAGAAAAGTGAAGCCTGTGGGTTGAGATAAAGAAAGTTTAAGACAGGAAAATAATAACAATAATAATAGTACTACTACTAATAATGTATACGAAACAAGTGATGTACAGTGCAATTGCTTACTACCCGCTGACCGATGCCCAGCCTATCCCCGAGCAGCCAGCCCCCCCACCCCGGCCAGCCACCCCTATATATTGTTCAGCATGACGTCGGATGGTATGGAATACCCCTTTGACCAGTTTGGGTCAGCTGTCCTGGGACTGTCCCCTCCCAGCTCCTGCTGCACCCCCAGCCTGCCTGCTGGCAGGACAGAGTGAGAGGCTGAAAAGCCCTTGGCTTAGCGTAAGCACTGCTCTGCAACAATTAAAACATCAGTGTGACATCAACATTAGTCTCATCCTAAATCCGAGACATAGCACCCTACCAACTACTAGGAGGAAAATTAACTCTATCCTAACTGAAACCAGGACAGTTTGTTCGCATTTTTTGTATTTGTTTTCCTTCAGTAGGCTTTGCACTCCTACCCAGGTTACTTTTTCTCTTTGTAGTTGCTTTGTATGTGTCTAAGTGGTAATTCCCCTTCATAGCCTTTTGTCTCCGTCCTCCAGTCCAACACAAACATGGCCCCATTCTGGAATGGATTATCTCTCTTTATATTCTGACATAGTTTGTTGACTTCAGTCCCATAATCGGGTTTGCATAGGCAGATCTTTGCAAACAACATTTCTACTGATTGTAAAAAGTGATTTCCTTTCTAGGAAAGCCATCAGATTTATTTATTTATTTATTTATTTCCTATACTTTTCTATCACAGAATTGTAGATTGGCTGAGGTTGGAAGGGACTTCTGAAGATCACTTAGTCCAAAGCCGCTGCCAAGCAGGATCACCTAGATCACATTGTGCAGGATGGCATCCAGGCGGGTTTTGAATATCTCCAGAGAAGGAGACTCCACAGCCTCTCTGGGCAACCTGTCCCAGTGCTCTGTCACCCTCACAGTAAGGAATTGTCCTCTCATATTCAGCTAGAACCTCCTGTGCTTCAGTTTGTGCCCATTGCCTCTGCCCCTGTCGCTGGGCACAACTGAAAAGAGACTGACTCCATCCTCTCAACACCCTCCCTTCAGATATTTATATGCATTGATGAGATCTCCCCTCAGTCTTCTCTTTTCCAGGGTAAACAGGCCCAGTTCTCTCAGCCTGTCCTCATACAACAGGTGCTCCAGTCCCTTAACCATCTTCATAACCCACCTCTGGACTCGCTCCAGTAGCTCCGTGTCCCTCTTACACTGGGGAGCCCAGAACTGGACACAATACTCCAGGTGTGGCCTCACCAGGGCTGAGCAGAGGGGGAGGATCACCTCCCTTGACCTGCTGGGAATGCTCTTCCTAATGCACCCCAGGATATGTTGGCCTTCTTGGCCACAAGGGCACAGTGCTGGCTCATGGTCAGCCTGCTGCCCACCAGGACTCCCAGGTCCCTCTTGGCAGAGCTGCTCTCCAGCAGGTGACTTGCTTAGGGTAAGATTTCAATAGTGCAAACAATTATGTTTGTAGATAACTCCACAGATCTCAAAATATTTAATCTATGTTAATGGTGAAACTGACAGGTAGAAGCATACTACAAATGCTTTTCATGGGCAGAGCTGCACGGGCCTTTACACGTGCTATGGAAAATGGCGAGAGTCTTTCCACTGGGAGAAGTATGCCAGACTGGTTCTTTTCTTTGTTCTTGTTTTTGCAGAGACTAGGGTCGGAGTTTTTGTTTTAATATCAGATTTTTAAACGAGCATTAGTACACTGATGTGCAGAGCAGAAATTTAAGATATGTAAATCAGATGTACATTTAGTAATTTGCACATGAACACCAGGGATAAGCTGCTACACTTCGTTCATCCAGAGAACCAAAGCCACAGATGGAGCAGCCAAGCCTAGATGTGGCAGAGGGCTGCACTCTGGAAAACACCAATGCTCCACCTGGTCCTGTGCTGGAGCCACTGTCAGGTCCTTCCTGAGGCTTTATGTGGAGAACGGGATACATCTAAGGACAGGAGTATTGAGCAGAAATGTGGAAATCCTGTTACTTTTCTATGCAGTAATCAATGGGTACATTTGTTGAAGGCCATGCCCAATCTGATAGCTGCATTTCAGTACTGGAAATTTAGAAAAGGACCACAAAACATCAACAAGATGCCTAAGGTCCGGCAGGTCTGCCTTACAGTGAAAAATGTAGGTATATCTACTTAGCTTATCAAGGCAGAGGGTGAATATTAAGAGGTGACTTGTTGCACCTGATGAACACCTACACAGGAAAACAATTTTCTAATAGGAGAAAGGTCTTTAATCTAGAAGACAAAGACACAACAAGATTCAATGGTGGGTGGATGATGCTGGATAAATTCACGTATACCCATGAGGGTGGTTGACTGCTGGGATGGTTTGTGCAGGGATATGAGGGATTCACAGTTACTTCAAAGCTGTTAATTCATGAATGCAAGCTATTCTAAAAATTACATTGTATTTCAAACTTGATAGAGGAATTACAAGTAAACATCCTTCGATGGTGTTGCACAAATCAAGCTGGATAACTATTACAGATTTTGGGGCCATGAAAGTCTCTACATCTATGAAAACGGATAAGGAGTGTACGAAAGGCATTATTTTTTTTTCCTTTTTCTTTTTTTCCATATCTACCAATATGATACATTGCACCAGATGCCACTGTGTTGGACAACTGTTTTCTGTTCTACCATCTTCAGTAAAGATCTAATGAAACAGACCATAACCCTTTTACCACAAAAGTTACTGAGATTTTCTATTAGCTCACCTAATGGAACTAGCAGGACAGTTTGTATGCAGCTTTTTCTCACTTTGCCCAATAATTAGAAAGAGATACTGGCAGCACTTACAACCTTTCTTATAATTGTCTTCTTTGCTTGAGGCAAAAGCTTGTAACCCTAGCTCTGTTCTCCTGTGGGACAGCTGCAAAATTGACAGCTATGCTACAAGTTATTTTTTGGCACTGCATAATATGTCTCACTGAAAAAAGAGCAGGAAATCTGCAAATGAAAAATGCCATTAGATTAGCTATGAAGCAATTGACTGAAAGGTGATCTGAGAAATGAGGTAAGTCTCTTCTTAACAGTTAAACTATATTTCATACTTCAGCATAGTTCAGGTCTGGGTCTGATAAAATACTTTAAAGAGAGGTATTCTGCTGTCTGTTGTGGATTCTTGAGTGATATCTGATACTAAACATCTCGGTTAACCTTCTACCCAGGTGAGGATGTGCATACAGTCTCCTATTGTACAATATAATATATGTGTATACAAATATATATTTCCTATGCTATCTTATGCAAGATGTAGATACAGGAAATCAATTGTGGGGAAAGAACTAAGTGATTTTTGAAGGTCTGCATACTGATCCATCTTTCCTCTACCCTTGTATAGCTATGTTGAAATCACAGGAAAATGTATGTTCCTCACCATATATTGTCAGGGAAGAAGAAAGGGAAAGGAAATCTGTGATACCCTGTCCTGGCAGAATGCAAGAACAGTAAAGGATAGTGAGAGTGAGCAGGGACTTAGAGCTTACATATGCGGGGTAGTCTTTCACAACATGTATACTCAGCTGTGAGGCACCTGCCATCACAGGAATGCCAGTAGAGTGTAGCATTTTTGTCTGGTTCAGTAAAAGGTAAGAAAATATTTACATTATTGGGCAGAGAGGCATCATTTTGCTCCC
Source organism: Anser anser (assembly GCF_964211835.1). Classification (NCBI taxonomy): domain Eukaryota; kingdom Metazoa; phylum Chordata; class Aves; order Anseriformes; family Anatidae; genus Anser; species Anser anser. The sequence continues at coordinate 61,209,146 of NC_139723.1, read as the reverse complement.
TTGTTACCATTACTATTTTTCTCCAGGATTAGTTCTTAAGCTAGTTATGACAATGTTTTAAATGATATAATTTACGGAAAAAGTAATGCAATGTTGTTGGAACAATGAATAAGTATTTACAAATACATAGCAAGCTTTGCCCACAGGAAAAAAAAAAAAAACATCCAGTACATTGGATGTGAGATCATCAAGTGCTAGTAGCATACAGAGTTATCACCACACAACAGTGGAGGAAAAACACGGTCCTTCCTCTAAAATTATTTTTCAGTCTGACCCACTTCTAAATCAGGTTGGATATTTTCAGGTTGAGTGGCCACGGATGTGATTGAAGGAGCTTCTCAGGAGTGCTGAGTATGTGTAATCTCTCCTTATGACAAAGCTCAAACATTCATTTTCAGAATGAGACGCTGGGATAGGGAGTTGTAGAGCTGCCTTAGCAGAAGCCTCTGATGTCTGATCCCCATTAAGAAGAGTATGAATAAAATTAAATGTAGAAGACCTGAGGCTCCTTGACTTCAAGGGACCTGTGGAGAAATCGTGATGCCAAGAGTAAAATAGACAAAGGAATCCACTGAATGGAAGACTGCTTTTAACAGATAGAGCAGACTCACCAGAAGTCAGGCCTGCTGGAAATTTGGAGGCAAGCGGGCTAGTGGTGTTTTACTGTATATTTCTAGGCAATGTGATGTAAAAAATAATCTCATGATATGTCAGAAGATATCAATCCTTGGTATCATAAAGAAAATATACTTGTTGGATGGTAGGGATCAAAACATCAGAGAAAGAATCCTAGAATCACAGAACCATAGAATCATAGAATGGCTTGGGTTGGAAGGGACCTCACATATCATCTAATTCCAAGCCCCCTGCCATGGGCAGGGATGCCACCCACTAGATCAGGGTCTCATCTAACCTGGTCTTGAACACCCCAGGGTTGGGGCATCCACAACCTCTCAGGGCAACCTGTTCCAATGCCTCACCACCATCTGAGTGAAAAACTTTCTCCTGATTTCCAACCTAAATTTCCCCTGTCTTAGTTTAAAACCACTCCCCCTTGTTCTATCATTATCTACACAAGTAAAGTGTCCTTCTCCATCCTTTTTATAAGACCCCTTTAAGTACTGATAGGCTGCGATGGGGTCTCCCTGGAGCCTTCTCTTCTGTAGGCTGAACAGCCCCAGCTCTCTCAGCCTGTCTTCATAGGAGATGTGCTCCAAGCCTGTCCAGGTCCCTTTGGATGGCATTCATTCCTTCTGTCATATCAACCTCACTACTCAGTTTGGAGTCATCTGCAAACTTGCTGAGGGTTCACTCGGTCCCACTGTATGTGTCGTTGATGAATATATTAAATAGTACCTGTCTGAGGACAAAGAATTTGAGGATGTTTCCAGGGAAATACCTTATGAATCATGACCTAGGATCTCTCATCCTCAAGCAGAGCTAGAAATCCTGATTATTATTTTAAAATATATACTATCTTCAGTAATTATTACATAAGTGGGAAGAGTTTTTTTAAAGAATGTGTTACCTTTATAGGAGGTGTTTTTCCAAGTGATGACATTCTCAGTAGCTTTAAAGAAAATAAATATTGGAAATTATTGTGCTAATTATTGCACTTTTTACAAGCTCCCAAATATGCCATCCTGCAAGAAATTTAGAATAGTCCCCCAACTGTCTGGCGTGTCCAAAGGGGCTTATTTATTTCAGAGTTTTTGTAAATCCAGTTTCTTTTTATTTTTCACTAAAACAATAATATGAAAACATACGGTGAAGGTTATCTGAGAGGAATTATTCACATTTTTTCAATTGTTTAAAATGGTTTTATATCTCTTTTGTTTCCATTTGCAGTGCCTCTTGTAGCTAATAAAAGTACATTTTAACCTGTTTGCCAGAACAGCAAAATTGAAGCAAGCTTTGTAGACTCAAGGCAGAAAGTAGGAACATAGTTCAGGATTATGAGTATCTGCAGAAGAAAGCTCACTGGAAAAGTTCTGTTTATCCTGTCATGGCACAGAAACAAAGAATATAGCTTAGGAAGTTGAGTCCTGAGTATTGAATGGTTATATCTAATGGCTTGCTCACAGCCTATAGGATAAAATTTGCCTTGCAAAGTTTTTCACAAAATATTTTCAAACAGTGACCAAGTTCTAAAATATCGCTGTTCAAAAAACACATTATTAATTACCTGTCTGGCTTAGGAAACTGAAAGATCCCTGGTAATGAAATAGGCAATGTATATATTCAAATTCTCTTACTGCTTCAGTTGGAGTTATAATACTCAAGCTTAGAGATGTATTATTTGCCATCTTCCACTCCATCTATCAAGAGATAACAAATTTCTAATCTGAGCTGCCTTCACTGAGATGAGTTCCATTTCTAGAACTTTGGGACTGTCTCCTTAGTATTCATAGTATACGATGTACAGCTTTTGGTTGAACAGCCCAGTGAAACTAAAGGTCACCTCATATTAATGACTTGGAAGGAAAGCAATTTTTTTACACACTTCAATTGGCTGCTTGGAAGCCATAGAAAAAGGTTTCAGTGAACTACTCAATAGTGAGGAAGAAATGTCTGTAAATCCAGAGGAGGAATAGATTTGTTATTGGCAGGGGCAGCATTAGGAATTGGCTAAGTATGTGGTTGCCTGGAATACCACAACTAAAGAAGTGTATCAGTATTAGGAGAGATGTGGTTACCCAGTAATGGCCCTGTTGAGTCACTCTTCATTTAGAAGTACTCACTGCTATTTGTCTGTGTAAAAGGAATTGGAAAAAACCTATCTAAAAGTGGAAATGCAATATAGAGGGAACTGGGTAGATTGCTGACCAAAGTCTGAGGCAAGATATTACTAATTAGGATTATGAACACTCCTGAGGCTTGTCCCATATGTAGATAACTTCAAAATTAACATACTGAAACCCACGCGGTCCTTAAATTAATTGAATTTCTCTGGAATATACATCTTTCTATGGGCACCCCCATCAGGTCTTGCCCTTGCAGCTCTCACATTTTCCCATGGGTTTCTCTGAAAAAGAAAAAAAAAAAAAAAAAAAGTCCTTCTGGTGCAGAGTCCTGCTGCTCCCAGTGACTGCTTTTGCCTGCTGTGTTTCCTCCAGCACTGGCTGGTCTCAGCAGAGTAAGACCAGTACCCCAGCTGCTGCTGTAAAACAGTATAGCTTTGAGCAAACTCTCAGTGGTGGATCGAAGTCATAAAACACTTGTAAGCAAGGCAAAGTTAGTAAAGAGGTACAGTGTTTTTCGGTCACAGAAAACACAAAAACTTGGAGGTACATAAAGCTTTCTGCATGTTTGCCTTCTTCTGGCTCCACCTATTTTCCATATGGAGAACCACGTAGGTGAGGAATATCGGAGGTCAGCCCACAAAGTCTATTTTCTTTCTCACTGTCTCATGTTTCCCAGCTCTTGACAACCCTTCTCTCTACTTCTACAAATGCGTGCACACAAGACCCATGTCCCATTAAGCCTCTTGAATGAGGTGAAACCAGACTGCATGAGTTTTGCCAGAGGGCAAAACTTCAAAAAGGTGGTTGTTCACCTCATTTCATTACTAGGGACCTAAATTAAGCACCCACCAATACCTTCAGTTCCTGCAGGAAGCTTTATCTAGTGCATTTGCCAGGAACAAAATCACTAACAAGCTTAACTGAATACATAGAAAAAGGATAATACTGTCGTGTTGGGATATTTTCATGGTTATTTAGTGCATCAGAATAGCATTATCAGTCAACCAGTCCCTGAAAAGTGTGAATATCTCAAGCAAAATCATGAGCACTTGGGGAGAGAAAGCAAAATAAACCAGGAATGACACAATCTGGTTTCAATAGGATACAGAAGGCGGATTTTAGCTACAGAGTTACAGACTCAGAGATGAAAGCTAGAGCTGCAGGATGCTGCATCAGAACGATCCCAGCTTCCTCACACTCTTAGCAGCCTCTCCTAGAGATCGCAGTGCTGGTCTGTCAGTGGGTGTCCAAAGTTAGCAGCCAACATCACATTCGCTGACGTCAGGGCACCCTCAGAAAGACCCAACAACACTGTTTTCATTTTGATACCTAGGCATTTTAGATGACTTTTTCCACTCTCCCTTTTATTTCGTTCTAATTGGGTGCTACTCAGTGAGGCACAGGCAGCTGCTCTTGCATGGCACTTTGTCTCTACACGTTATGTCAAGCTTTGAGAAACATCAGAGGGGCCAGGCTATAGAAATGTGGCCTGCAATTGCTCACACTAGCAGCAGTAAAGAGCTCCATGCCATGGGTGTTCTGCTGTTGGGCCTATCAATATGCTATTTCTTTCCTTTCACTTCATAAGCTTTTGAGGTGTTTTAGTAGTTGCTGTAGTGACTGTGCCACTGTAGATGATAGGTTGCACACCCCAAATGTCTCTCACTGTGGGAGAGAACTGCATCCTAGGCATTGGGAGAAAAACAGTATAGATATTAAAAAGTGCTATGAAACAGAACCAAAAAATATGGCATTGCACAGACTGATTAGCATTCCCCAAACAGAGCTGGAGTCAGGCTGAAACCAGTACTTCTTGTTACTGTGCAGGTGTGTGCAGGTTCATGACCATGGGTTTTGTTGCTGGAATGGGTCTCATTGTTCATCCAGATCATGATCCAGTAACTGAATATCCATTAATAACTTTTAATAATAATTTCACTTGTATGAGCTTCTGGTAGTAATGGCAACAAAAGCACAAAGCACCTTCTTTGTCCTACTTCAGTTGGTCCTTTTGGACACCTGCACAGAAAAGAGTCCCTATAGCAAACTTCAAGCTAATAACAACATCCTGGGTCCCGTTATTAACATCTGCAAGTTCAAAAAGTGAAGGGTCTGGGATGTGAACCCAATGTTTGTAAAAAAGGCTGAGTAGTCTTAAAGATGAGCTAGCAAGGAGTTGAGAAGCCTTTCAGAAAGATTTTTTTTTTTTTTCAGAAAGTTTTCCTGTGGGAACCAATCTGGAATTTGAGAAATGAGGTCTGTGTGAGAAGAGGAGCACAACCAGTCACACTTAGCATTCTTTCTGTATCACCCTGCAGTGCAAATGGGAGAACATCTGGAGACATTAACAAACACTGGGAGCCCAGCATTTGCGTTTCTTCCTCCTAAGTGAGATTACATTTATGTTTGCAAGAGAAGATGGAAAATTATTACAGGGGATGGGTGAGGAAAGACACATGTTCAGGCTGGGTGTGCTCTAGGTTGACTGTTTGTGGGATGACTGAAAGGAGAACATTCACACGAACACATCTCCATGCTATAGAGCAGAACCTAACAGAGATGTTAGCTAGTAAACCTGCTGTCTTATAAGATGAAGGGTTAGAGGTTGCTTTGGACAACAGGCATCTCATTAAGATCAATCCTTATCCCCTGGGGACTGTCTGATCTTATTCCCCCAGGTGGCACTTGCACCTGATATCCATCAGTGATATGAGCTGTAACCCCTCTTCTCCCTGACTGATATGGATGGTGAGGACACACCATGCACTCTGCTCTCTGTCTTGGGATCTGTTTCTGCCAGCAGAGAGCCTTGTCAAAGAAGGAAACATTCTTGTGAACATTTTTTTTCATACCTACTTTCTTGAAATAAATAAAAAAATAATAATAATAATAAAAAAGATTTGTTTTATAGACTGTGACATATAAGAGCAAATTAACAGCTAATGACACCTCAGGTGAGATGTGAGATGTGAGAAGAGGAAAAAAAAATCTATGTTTACATAATAAACGTAAGCTGATCCTGGGCTGGAACCACCTGGTTGTGCAGATGTTTGGCGTACTTGATCACATGGTTTTGTTTTTATTATCCTTCTCTTCCAATCATTTACTTTTCTCTGAGATGGTGTTTGTTGTTGTTGTTTATTTTATTTTATTTTATTTTATTTTATTTTATTTTATTTTATTTTATTTTATTTTATTTTATTTTATTTTATTTTATTTTATTTTATTATTTTATTTTTTCTCTTCAGCTATGTTTCTAAGTACTTTACAACTTTAGCTAGGTTGCTGATCTGAGGTTCATGGCATGATCCCCAGTAACAGGATTCCTACAAAGCATCCACTCATTTTCCCTATGGTGTTGTGGACTTCCCACACAGGCTTTAGCATGGATCACAGCTTCTGTACACACCTCCTTAATGTGAATAAGTAACATGAACTATAGCAGATTGGAGCCTATGTGATTCTACTTCATCTCACAAAATTTATATTTATGTTTATTCTCACTAAACAAACAGAAAACTTTTTTAATCAATAATTCTTTGCCTTTCTGCACAGTCCTTAAAGAGGTAACCTTATAATTGAACCAACAACAATTTAAAACATTTCTGAGACTGATTATGTAGATGTTTAGTTAGGATTGCTTGATCTTGTGCATCAAGGAGTAAATTAACGTCTCCTGCAGTCTCCATTAAATTAAAGTATTCTTGTTGTTGCAATACATTATCTTTCGTGTAAGTAATAATGGACTTGGCGTTGTCAGCAGAGCAGCAACACAATGGGCTCCAGGGACTGTGATCAGAAATCATTCCAGCTTTGCTGTAACAATAACTGCAGCACTTTACTGGCTTCCATCTAGCTTCAGCAAGGGCTGAGCTAACACTTCAGAATGGTTTGTCACCACAGAAGGTGTGTGTTAGAGTCTGGATACATAACAGAAAATAGCTGATGAATGCAGTTTATGTGAGTGCTTAGTCTGATGAATCTGTGAAGATGCAAGTTGTAAATTATATATTTCATATTAAAATGCACTAACAAGAAAAGTTTTTGTCAGGTAGACAAGGTAAGGAGGGAAAAGATGGGCTGAATGAAATGAGAGTGCTGTGCTAAATAATGTTAAGATGGTGGTCTGAGTTAATATAAAACAGGTGGGAAGACTTCAGTTTGATATTCTAGTGTGAATTTATTTTCTTTCTCAGTTAGTGTCATTACCTCATGTTGTATTTATATAAAACACTTCATTATGATGGAAGGTGAAGATGTTTAGAACAACAACAAAAAAAAAAAAACACATGGTAAGGATTGTTTTCTCTTGAGGAAATACTTAGAATCTTCCTTACAAAGCTTACCAACTGTGAGCTCAGTTACTTAGGTATAAATCTTCAATAATGCTTTTGAAATCAATGTAATTATAATGGATTTATGGGCATATAATCTGTTTTTTACAGATTATTTACCTGATAAATGCTAATGACTCCTTGGAGCTGAAAGTGAAGGGAATCTGGGATTTTACCCAAGGAATACAAAATGGGACTGTGGTATATAAATCTTCCTTAACTTTTGAATTGTTGCCAGCAGATGATTTTTTTTTCTAAGGAAATCCTAACAAAAATCTTTTCTGATTTGTATGTGTTAATGGTAACAATGAAAAAAAACCTCCACAGCATTCTCACGTTGCACCAGAGATGGCTTTGGTCTGTGGTAAATATAAAAAATGCATTTTCTTCTATTATTTTCCCCTTTCTTCTCTGTAGTCATGTGGAAGATTTCACATGCAAGCATGAACATGCAATTTGCTTCCTGCTCTGTTGCAATGCAGCGTTATACTCCTCTGTCTCTGCTCAGGTCTTAAGTAGTCTCAAGCTTCCTGCTTACTTCTGATGTTCAAGAATTGTTAACTTTCATTTTATTGCCATTTCCCATGGAAGGCCAGAATTCCACTTTCCTCAGCTATTAATGTGAGACCAGGGAGACTTGTGAGATTTTTTACAAAGCATGTGTTAATGAATGGAAACTCAGTCTTATGCATCTGTATTAAGGAAGGGGTAGTCTGATAAATACAGAAGAGATAATAAAACTCTGGAGAAAGGAAAAGCGACAAATGGAGTCTGCTCTATCTCCTGCAGACTCAAGTCACCAGCCCCTTCCATAAATAAAGACATTAAGCTTAACTTTCAGTGTGAAATAAATCTTGCCTAAGTATTTTGCAGTTTCATGATAATGAAACGAATAGCTAACCTCATATCTTAAATGTTCCTTTCCTTCACATTCACAAAACAAAAAAGTGAAGGGCATCCAACTCTCCATGAAGGCATATTCACTCAGTGTTGATTATACAGGCAGGATGTCTTCAAGAGCTTCTTCTGATTTTGTGAACTTATTTCTGCTTTCTTGGAAGCATGTTGCTGCTGACAGAAAAATTACACGTTGCGGAGTACAGCTCATGCTCTCGTGGGCTTCAGACACACTAAGAGAAGAATTGATTACAGCTGTTTCCTCGACCAGTGTGTATGATGGCATCCACAGATGGGATAGTGACCAGCTGGTAGCCTCTGGTATGGCCTTGGATACCTGCTGGCTGGGAAAATTGTGTGCTCAACCATCAGCCACACAGCCCTAAGCCTGCACCAAGGTCTTGATTTTCAGCTGCTGACCTTAATCTGAGCCCTTTCCACCATCACAGCATGCTTGGGATCAGGCTTTAAATGAACCCCGCAATGTTCCCACTGCTGCACAGAGAAAATTTGTTCCTGATTTCTGTTAATTGAGAAGTCTTCAAAATATACTTCAGAAAGTATCCCCTAAGGACTGTCTTCATTGGACAAGGTTCCTGATTTAGAAATAATTGTCATATTTTTTAAGAGATTTTCTATCTCCATGAATACTCCTGTGCAAATGTGGCTAAAACTGACATAAAGTATTCTTCTGGTATTTTGTAGCTTGCTTATGTTTGTTGATGGCAAGCACACCAGTAATGTGCAAGTGTCCATAACAGCACAGAATCTGTCTATGCTGTAATTGTTCAGGGATTACAGAGGAAGAGGGAGCTTGGAGCTCTGTTATCCACTGCCCTGAACACAAAGCACTAGCCCAGTGCAGCAAGCACCTCTGTGCAACCTGCCTTCGTGAGAACCACTGATGGACCAGTTCCCGACTATTACCTACCCCAGTGCTTTGCTGGTCAGTTTCACTCCCCAGGTCTTTTGTCTTACAGACAGCACTTTGTTCTTCTGACACACTTCCATTAGCTTTGAAAGTTTGAAAGTACTCAGGATTGGTGCTGATAAACCTAAATCAACATTTCAGTGCAAATTGCTGTCAGTTGTACCCACTACATTGTTGCATGTTGTCAGATGTTGCTGTGCTTGGTGTGTTAGGTGTAATTAAAATGAGGGGAGAGTATATGGTCATCTGTTCTGCTGCAGTAACGTTGAGGAAGAGCATGTTGGGGAGACAATAACTCACCACCATCCAGCAATTTAAAGAATAAAAGAGGTTTATAAGTAAAAATCTCTTTCATCTGTCCTTTGGTCCCCACACATAACAAATCTCCTTGCCAACTACTTTGCTTGACACAGTCGTCATTTCTTATTAGCTTCAAAATTTCTGCAAAACGATGCCTCTATCTTCAGTTATGGGTAATCTCTGCTGGGAATGGAGAAAGAGGTGCATTGTGCAGGGAGGGAAGAGACCACACACTATTTTTATCCATCATTTTCAGCTCTTTGGCCTGGTGATCACACCATACTTCACATGCTACACATTTCAGAGCAGCTCCATTGTTGGATACAGCTGGAGTTACCTCCAAACCTTATTTATCTTAGCCACATCCTTCATCTCTTACCAGGCTTCCCAATGCATCTCTGTGCTAGGTAGGTACCATAAAAATAAAATTTCTTCTGGGGAGCTCTGGCCATTCATGTCATGTGATTTGGGAAATTTATATTGTCCACTGTTCTCCCAGCCCCTCAAGGAGAAGGAACAGGAGGTTCATCGTATCCACTCCTCTGCTTTTACACTCCCCTGCTCAGTTTTTGTCTGGCCTGAATCCCACAGCGGGGTAATATGCCCCATGGAGAAGAGCAGCAGGATGAGAAGGTGACCCAGAGACCATTCCCAGCCTCCGGCAGGAACTTGGGATGGACAGGCACAGAGGGGAACATCCCACTTTGGGATCTGTGGGTCCCAGATGCACATGTAGAACATGGCTCCAAGCATACAGACAACAGCTCAGCCTGCTGGTTTCTGTGGGCTGAAAATAAAGGTGCCTTTGAAATGAGGAAAATCCTCTCTTTTTTAGAATTTTAAATTGGCTACCTGAAAGAAAAATAGTACTCTCACACAGTGAAACAGATGAAAAAAGAGAGATATAAAAAGAACCATCTTTATCAATAAATTATTTTTCATACTGTAGCATTTAAAATTTTAATCTGATTGTAGCTTGTTATTTATGCTCAAACTATGTGGGGTTTGTTTAGTCCCTTTTCTCTTATAAAATTAATGTTTACAAATGTATCCTTAATTTTCATTTATTAAAAACAGTTTTCCTGCATAAAAGTAATTCCAGCTGATCATTAAAAACATACTTTAAGAAGCACAGAAAATATATTGATTGCATGGAATTTAAATGGCAAGAAATATGTTTTTAATTATTGTTACATTATTAACAGACAAGAACTATCTTATTAAATCTAAATTGGATGTGTACCAAGGAACACTAATGCAAACCATTCCAAAGACAAAAATCAAATACACGTTGGTATATAATAAAGCCCTCATGTACAATTGAGGTGGTTTACAAAAAGATCTTTCAGCTTTTGAACAGACCAACAGGCAAGTATTTCACCATCTGAGTTCACAGTAAGGTCTCTAGCATAAAGTATATTGCATAAAAGAGCATGCTGCTTCTTTTTGTTCAGGTCATACATTTATGTAGCTCCATTATCTTCCAGGGTATTGCTTCCAACTTGTAACTGTTCAAAACAAGATTTGGGCTGGAAAAGCTGAAACCATCTAGCTAAAAAGTAGTAGGGTAGAGATAAACTGTCAAACACCGACCGTGAAAATGCATGTCAGTGCAAGATTCTCATCTCAACTTCCCTTTTCTTCACTTCCAAGGTAGCCATTTGGTCACCAACAGAATCCAGAGCAGCTGGAGATGTCTGTGGTCACCATCATGGACTAAAGACCATCCTCTCGATCCTGCTGCTGTCTAAAAGCAACCTGGGTTTGCAGTATATGCAGCAGTCTTCTTCCTCTTACCTTTGTTTTTGATCTGACAACAGTATATGTCACTTGGAAGCTCCCCAGGCCTATTCCAGCTGCTTCTTCTGATACTCTCTTGCTGATAAGCTGATTCTCTAATCCTGTCTTTCATCAAAATACCTAGAAAAGCTGCAATGCCCACATACATATGTGTTGCAGGTTCCCTTGCTTTAAGAAGCAACAGTTGCTTATGCTTTCAATGTGAGCCTGCTATTGCTTCACTTATCTGGTTCCAGTAAAGAAACAAGCATACTTCATTATTCTTTAATGAGGGGAGGTTATTAGACCACTGATCTGAGCAAAAATATCTCAACCCACAGCAGCAGTGACTTTGTCCAAGACATATTGGAATACCAAAAAGGAATTTCCTGTATTTACTTGGAATAAACTATTTTCTGCAACAAGTATTAAAAATCTGAACACTGTTTAGAGTGAGAAGTTGAAGGCACATAGACACAACAAAACTTTTTTTGTTCTTGTTGTTCAAAAGGGAAGTTAATGACTTCCAGTTGTTCAGTGTTTCACAACCAACTCCCTCCAAGCCCTCAGCTGGATGCTCAGCCTTTCTGTGCTGGGGACTAGATGCCAACGTCAGGGCACTTGTGTGGTCTAGTGAGAAGATTAGTTAAAATTCTCCTGGCTTCCTTTTGGCCATAGATACTGCCCTGGAAAGTGAAATAATTGTGCTTGTCTCACAGGTGAGAGGATCGAGGGGTGAATGCCCCTGACTTGTCACGGAAATGACAATGTGCAGTGTTGAGGCTACTACGGCATGGAAAGGAGAGGTAGTGGTAGCTCTTCACAGCTCAGCAAACCTTCTCAGTCAGTCCTTTGGCAATTGTTTCTCCTGCTGCCCAGGAAGCTGAGGGGACAGCTGTGCAAATGGGAGCTACTGCTGTAGTAGACTTTTGCCATAGCATGCTTTGCCACTGGAGGACACTACATAATACACTGGAAAAATCCCTGATTGTGATCTGTAGTCTAAAGAGACATTAGAGAACATTTGCAGAATTTTTTGATTTTTTTTTCTTTAGGTATAGCTGATAAAAAAGGATTGTTACACAAAATAAGTCAAGTCATGGTGATTTCATACTGGAAAACATACTGTGAAATCAGTGAGAACTTTTCCCCTTTTAAAGCCCAGATGATTTGCCCTTATGATAGAAAAAAGGGAGTGTAAATTAACAAACCTTTCCAAAGGCCAGTGGACTGGCTAGTTAATTTTAAAAGTCCAACTAGTTAATAATACCTTGTAAATCATTTAATGTACAAAATATGTTAATACACTAAAATGATCAACACTGAGGAAATCAAATCCTTTGCTGTTGCCTTCACACCACACTGGCAAAATGTACCAAGCATAGGTAATACCCTATAACAAATCTGAATCCACAAAGACTATACCATGAGAGGTCTTGGACTGCCTGACAGGAAGAAAATTCTTTGCAGAAGGTCTTCTATGAGTAATTACAGAGCATAGTTTAGCTATCGAGGTCAAAACTGATAATGTTTCCAGAGCTCTACCTAAAATATATTATGGTCCAGTTAAAATCTTTTGTCATTAGAATCATAGGATCATTAAGGTTGGAAAAGACCTCCAAGATCATCTGGTCCAACCATCACCCTACCACCAATGTCACCCACTAAACCACGTCCCTCAGCACCATGTCCAACCTTTCCTTGAACACCCCCAGGGATGGTGATTCCACCACCTCCCTGGGCAACCCGTTCCAATGTCTGACAGCTCTTTCTGAGAAGAAATGCCTCCTAATTCCCAATCTGAATCTCCCATGGCACAACTTGAGGCCATTCCCTCTAGTCCTATCACTGGTTGTCTGTGAGAAGGTTCTGACATCCAGCTCCCCACACCTTCCTTTCAGGTAGCTGTAGAGAGCAGTAAAGTCTCCCCTGGGCCTCCTCTTCTCCAGACTAAACAACCCCAGTTCCCTCAGCCGCTCCTCACAGGACTTGTGTTCCAGGCTCTTCACCAGCTTCGTAGCCCTTCTCTGGACATGCTCCAGGGCCTCGATGTCCTTCTTGTAGTGAGGAGCCCAAAGCTGAACACTGTACTCGAGGTGTGGCCTCACCAGAGCTGAGTACAGGGGGATGATCACCTCCCTGGTTCTGCTGGCTACACTATTCCTGATCCAAGCCAGGATGCCGTTGGCCTTTTTGGCCACCTGGACACACTGCCGCCTCATGTTCAGGTGAGCATCAATCAGCATTCCCAGATCCTTTTCCTCTGCACAGCTTTCCAGCCACTCTGCCCCAAGCTTGTAGCACTGCATGGGGTTGTTGTGGCCAAAGTGCAGGACCCAACACTTAGCCATGTTGAACCTCATCCCATTGGCCTCTTCCCATCGATCCAACCTGTCCAGGTCCCTCTGCAGGGTCTTCCTCCCCTCCAGCAGATTGACACTTCCCCCAGCTTGGTGTCATCTGCAGACTTACTGAGGGAGCACTAAATTCCCGCATCCAACTCATCAATAAAGATAGCAAAGAGGATGGGACCCAACACCAACTCCTGGGGAACACCACTGGTGACCGGTCACCAGCTGGATTTCACCCCATTCACCACCACTCTCTGGGCCTGGCCATCCAGCCAGTTTCTAATCCAGCAAAACGTGCATCTGTCCAAGCCACGGGCTGCAAACCACTTCCCAGACCTACAATGTTTCAGTCTGATAGAACAAGCATATTCAGCTAAGAGAAAACAGCTCTCCAATTTTTTATTATTATTATTTTTTAATATAGCTATATTGGGACTGTAGCTCAGTCAACAGCAACAAACCAGAAGCCTAAGTGGTCAGGTCTGCATATAAGTACACTTTTGTTCATGAAACCACTACTGCAGGTAGGACTACTCTTTTGAACAAGTGCCAACATTACTACAGTCCTAAAATGTATTTACACTAGGATTAAGTAGCTACACATTGAAGCTATATAGCAAAACTTCTGAAGCTATATAACAAAACTTTTCCAGTGTATGCTCTCTTTAGACTTTCTTTGAAGAACTGTTTAGAATACTCTCTTATGCAGAGAACAGTGTCAGGCTACCAAAATCTCATTTCAAATGAAGCATCACTCTGTCAGGTTCTTCATGAGCAATGAATGAAGCACAATCCCAGAGACTGAGCAAGATAAATTAATCCTGGGAAGAAGATGGAGCAGGTAAAGGAACATCCTGAGTTCAAGGTGTGGACCCACAGAAAGAAAACAAGGCTATTTCAAGCCGTGAGTCCTTTGCTCTACATGTTCAGTTACTTCATTAGCTTAAGAAAGCATAACAAATCAGCATGCCACAGCTTCATGGAAAGCAGACAGGGAAGCATATAAACTTCCATGCTGGTGTGTGCATCTGCAGGTGATGGGTGGCAGCTGAGGGGAAGGCAGGTAGCCAATATCTTTGTTTGTGATGATAACTGTGTCCAGGGGACATGGCATTTTCTGTACTGTTGGTTTCAAGAAAAAACAAACAAACAAACAAACACTATGAAATTGTAACCCTGGAATCTCAGAAGTACTGAAGAGAAATAGAGGAACACTTTTTTTTTTTTTTCCAAACAGAAACACAGAAAGTGCTGGAGGTCTAAAAGTCCAAGGGAGTTTGAGGTCATGGAGCCAATCTCGTAATTCTACGGGTGGCATCCTTGAAAAGAGAGTAGATGGTGATCAGGAACTGGGATTACAATTCAAATCAAATCTCACAGGAGATCCAGATGTTGGCATGATCATAGGTCTTGAGCAGCTTTGAAAAGATTCAGTATTGTGAAGCTAAAGCTAAATAAATGCAGATGATAAGGGAGTGTCTGTAAAGGGTGTGGATGGGAGAGGAGGGGATAAGATAATGATAGGGCTAGGGCCATCATTATGAAACAGACTGAACAAAAAAAAAAAAAAAAAGAGGTGCAATGATTTCTTGGAACTGTGGTTTACACAGAGAAAATTATTACTAACATAGTTGTCTGAATGAACAGCCTTAGAGCATTAGTACTCAAAAGCATTCAAAGAACAACACATGCAAATCTTAAGAGAGATTGAGAAACTGAAGGATTTAATTAAAGAGGCCCCAGTCCTGAAATACTATGACAATAAGCACAAAAGTAGTTTGTCCATGGATACATCCCAGGAGAGTATTGGCACAATACTCTTTCAATAACACAGTTGAAGCTGGAGACAAGTGGCTAATGCATCATGGTCACTAACAAAGACTGAATGTAAATATGCTGAAAGAATGAAGGAGTCCTTGGCCGTAAGCCATGGATGTAAAAAAAGTTCTTTATTTATGGGAGACCAGTGTTAGCTGAAACTGACCATAAACCACGTACTGCTAGTGCCAAGATAGGCTTGATAAATACCTTCTGGAGAATAGAGAGATTGTCTTTTTCAGCTACAAATGTATGTTTTACAAATTGAGTAAGCCTGGGTGAGATTTGGTGGTTGCAGACAAACACCAGTTCATTTTACATAACTTCCTGACATTGATCATGGATGTGCCAAGCCCATGAAAGAAAAGAAAAACCCTCTCTATAGCAGGCAAAATATGGATTCTTAATGCCAGTACCATAATGAGTTTGATAAAATGGGAAAAGTAATTAAGGCTCTGTCACAAAGCTGCCAGGCCATATTCTAGCCTCCTATATTGCTTCAGTGTTGAGGCCTGAATTGTAGCTGTGGATTTAAGCTAGAATGAAGGATCCTAAATGTATTGAAAAGATCTAGATGGAAATCATTAAGGGATGTGAATTCTAAGAGAAAGGCAAGGGACACTCGAAAAGTCAACCCTGACATTAAAGAAATTCAACATTACTAAAAAATTTTGCTCATGCCAATAATATGGACAACCCTCACAAAAGAACCCATAAAGATGGCAGGAAAAAAAAAAAAAGAGGTCTGTGTAAATCTTCTTTTTTTAATATATATTATATTCCTAATAAGTAAAATGCATTATTATTATTATTAGGAGCTGCCATAATATAAAAGAAAACCCTTTCTTTGACCTTTCTATGCAGCTCTATAAAGAAATAAGCATGAAACAAATTCATAGAAGTATTGCTTGGATTCTAAAAATAAAAAAGTCATTGTATTCAAAACCATAAAGCTACAAATATGATTAACATCATGTGCAAAATGTAAAAATAACTCAATGATTCCTTTATCTTAACACTATTAAGAGGTCCACTATATTGTAATCTGCTCACAGAAAGAGTATAAAATATGTAAAAAATTTTCTCTTTTGCCCAAGCTACCTTTTAATGCAAGCCAGTTTATTTCAGTGTCAAATGCTCAAGCTTTTTCTGACATCTCCAGAAACACACATATTTGTACTTCTGTTGATTGAATATCACCCCATCTCACAAGACATACTTTTAATTGTTTCTCCAAACCATATGCTTTGCATTTTCATTAATATCTACAGTAGCATCACCAGTATAATTAACATATAATTCAAAAAATATTTGCAGTCTGTTAGCATTTATTTGACCAGGCACTGTTGCTAAATCCTAGTCTGAACTGAGAGTATTTCTTCTTCTAGTAAGCATGTCTGAAATGCAGATTGAAATTAATCTCTTTCTAGGCACCAGTAGCCACATTCAGAGACTGACACTTTAATTGCCTGTGTCCAAAATTTTGATCCTCCTGTTCAGCTGCTGCCTAATTTGAGAAGAAGCCAACTTTCCTCTGCTCTTTTATTTCTCCCAGTAAAATCTCCAGGGTGTTTATGTGTCTGCCACACACTGGATGTATGTGCAGTCAGACAGTCCTGCTGTGCTTCTCTGCAGCGTACAGTAAAGTGGGGACAGCTCACAAGGTGTCCCCAGCTTGCCAAGCTTGCCATAGAGCCATAGTGCCTTGGCTGGTGTCTGAAACTTGCTTACTTACCTGGCTTGTTCACAAAGTAACAAGGCGATGTTGCTCATGCAGTGAACAGAAAACGCAGTTGAGAGTGGGAGAGAGAAATGAGGGTCCATATTCTTGTTCCACGTGGGCAGGGTTCCTACCAGCTTCCCTAAGAAAGGGCCTTAAAACCACCAGAAGAATCATCCACGGGAGTGGGACTCCAGCCATGTCTTTTCTTGTGTTTGCTGAAAAGTCTAGTCTGGGCTGGGCTTCAAGGTCATCTCCTGGCTTGTAATCCAAACAGAAGGGGTCAGGTAGTGAATATTATTGAGGAATTGGTGCTAGGCTCTGTTCCTCACCTTGCTATTTCCTGCTTAGCCAAGGAGCTCCCCAGCCTCTGGGACTGCCTCACATGCCTTTCTTCATAAGGGGGTTTGGCTGAAAACTGAGCCTCACATTGGATGTTGTGTGCAGTTCAGAGTTCCACAATATTAGAATGACATTAAGATACTTGAAAGCTTCTAGAGGAGGGCAACAAAGCTGGTAAAAGGGTTGGAGGCATGTCTTGTGAGGAGAGGCTGAGGACACCTGGGTTGTCTCATCTGGAGGAAGGGATGTCAAGAAGTGACCTCGCTGCTCTCTGCAACTTCCTGAGGAGGGGACGTGGACAGGGAGGTGCCAGTCTCTGCTCCTGATCACTGACAACAGGACTTAAGGGAATGGCAAAAAGCTGTGCCAGTGGAGGTTCAGATTGGATATTAGAAACAATTTCTTTATTGTGAGGATGGTCAAACACTGGAACAGGCTTCCTAGCAAGATGGCTGATGCCCCATGCCTGTCAGTGTTCGAGGCATTTGGACAATGCCCTCAATAACGTGCTTTAACTTCTGGCTAGCCCTGAAATGGTCAGGCAGTTGGATTTGATGATCTCTGTATGTCCCTTACAACTGAACTATTACTTTAAAATAATAATAATAAAAATTAAAAAAAAATAAAAATCTGGTATTGACAACTGTTTTGGGAATGAAACTCCAATCTGCAGAAGCTGATCTCCTTTTATATGTATAGTACATCTTGCTTAGCCTACTGCAATATCTTTTTTTTGTTAACTTCTCCTCCTCTACCTGAAATCCCTGATCATGTTTATGAGCCATAGTATATTTTATTTAACATCGGAAGACTTTATCCCAGAAGTTGAAGACTGAATAAAGTCTGAAGTCTGAAGTTCCAGACTGAATAAAGTCAAGAAGTTCAGGCCTTGAGGAGCAATTGATAAGATCTATTGTTTATGCTTTAGTCTTCAAAATAGCTTTAAAGTAAATAGTGTCTTGAATTCAGTGGGACTTCTTGTCTGTGTACATGAGGCTGTTTGCACAATCAGGGCACCAGACATACAAGGCTGCACACCTCTTGTAACTGGAGGACTGTGGTCAGCCGCTCTATTTTAGCACCTCTGGGAATCTTTGCTCTGTTAGAGATGGGAAGTAGAAATGTTGAACTGCCCCATGGTAGACAGTTCTCTTCCCATATTTCTGCCAGACTGCTGCCAAAGCATATTCATGCAAGGTTGCTCTCCTGAAATTTCCAACTCTATTTGCAAATCTGCACATTCTGACAAAAAAAAATATTTCTGTGTTGCTTACTTCTCTGAGCTGACCAAAACCTTCTGAGATCCTCAGAGTGTGTCTCCAAACAGACAATAAAACAGAGTAAACATAACACTCAGCTCATCTCACTGAACCAAATTGAAACTGCATTTAGAGTATGGTATTTGTTAGAAATGACAAACATGGGTGAACAGCTTTCTGCTGATGGGTCCACATAGTGGAGATCTGAATTGCTGAGGGACTGCATGACATGATTGCTCACTTAATGTTTCTGGGCTCAGCTTTGAACAGGAAGAGGTGTATGAAGATGGGGGTTTAAATTAAAGAATGAAAGAATAAACTCAAACACCGTAGGATTCTGGAATCACCTGCTTTCAAAGACATATGTTTCTTCTTAAGCCTGAACTCTCCTTAATACCAGTGCTTCAGATCTGAAGACAGTTTGTGCTGATATCAACAGGACATTCTGTTATCATGCCCGTGCATATATCATGACTGAAATTTAACCTAACATCTGCTCAGTTTGGGGTGATTTTGTGTTAAGTTACATATAATCAGAATTAAAGTCTTTAAACTTCAAGATAAAGCTCAGGCAAAATATTCACTGAAATCAATACCATTTACCTGAAAAAGGACTACAGGACTGGGCCAGCATACCACACATATATAAGATACAATTTCATATAGTTGGAACAAATAGGGGAATACAGTCAATGTCAAACAAAACTAAAAAATGTCGTTGTTCTGTGTTGATTTCTATCTTACATTTCATAACAGTCAAAGTGAAGTAGTTCTATCATCCCTCTAGCACTCTGGCATTCAGTAAGTCCCAGTCTCTAGAGACAAATATGTTACATATTCACAAGGACAGACATTGTACTGGAAAATTCATATTGAGCATGGGACTGAAATGGAATCAAGTCTTGCAGGTCTGATCAAACACATTTTTTCATTAATAACATGCTGGTGGCTTTATTCTATTTTGAATAACCCTTTCTTACTTTTTTACAGTAAACCATTTTGCTCATTTTATATTTGAAAAGAAGAAGCTTGAGATTTTTTTACAGTGGATGACTCAAGCATGAGTTAAACAGCTGCAACATATAATAAGGACAAAATCTTCCACTCACTTCCAATTCCAAAGAGAAGGAACAATCCTATAAAAGGGCTGGTAGCTAAAAAAATCTGTGACTTTTTTTCTTAGCAATATCTGCTAGGTTGATAGAAATCATCACCTCTTTCCATAGGCCTTGCCTCACGATAATGCATAGCTGGCTTTGGACTGGTATAATATAAATACACAATATAAAATACAGAAAATTCCCTTTCAATATAAGAAAAAATAATAATTTTTTTTTTCAGCTGTGAGAGTTGTCAAACATTGGAACAGGTTGCCCAGAGAGGCTGTGGAGACAGCCTAAACCCAGCAGGTCAGGGCCATGAGCAGCCTGCTCTTATTGACCCTCCTTTGAGCAGGAATGATGGACAAGATGGTCTCCAGAGGACTTTGTCAAACTCAATGTTCCTGCAGTTCACAGTCTGCCCCAGGAACTTACCTAACTAAACAATTTATTCTTATTAATGACCATGCATCTGAAGCAGTTTGTTTTCAGTTATGCATCCAAGGAAAGAAACTGTATTTTTGGGAAAGAGATTTTATAGAACCACTAGGTCCACAACCAATTTCAAGATGATCAGAACCCTGCACCAACTCTGTAGCAGTTAGTATTTTAATCTGTTGACTTTGCTTAGATGAAAGCAAACATGAATGGATGATTTCAAACAAGTTATATACACTGGAATGTATACACAGAATTTACTTGTGGTTAATCTTTCAAACTTTCCATGTCTGTTGGAACAAGCACTGACCTCTCAGCTGGGGTACCTCCTGGTTTCCTGGCATAAATAACTACTTAAATGTCTCAATAGTTTCCAAACAATTTTCTTCCTGTTTAGTTAACAACCTACATCCCACCAGGTGGCTGGAGATTGCATTAATTTTTGGTGGTGGACACAAATTGTTCTCATCACCTTGAGAGGGAACCAAATGGAAGTCTTGAGAGGGAACTAAATGGAAGTTGTACAAGGGGGGAGAGGAAGGGTGAACAGGAGCTTTCCGTTACCATGTAGGGGTAAAGGGTTCATTTTAACCTGGGCAGTTTGGAGCACTGCCACATCCAGCTGTCCTCGCAGCTGGATACAATTCTCCCCTCTGACAGTGGCACCAGAAGAACAAGTATAAGCTGTGCTCTTGGTTCAATACGAGCTCCAGTCCACCTTCTGCATTGGTTCAGACCAGTTAAACTCACTGTGCAAGAGCAGACTGGATGGCCCTGGTGCTGCCTCTGCTACAGAGACACGGGCTGTTGCAGATGGGTTAGATCATCCACCGTGCCTCAGTTAAATCCAGCAAGGATCGTGAGTCAGAGCCTCTGTGTTCATAATGTGTTCAGCTTGAACAAAGAACCAATCTGAAACGCTGCTTCCTGAATTGAGCCTATGCATGCACGGTGCAAACCAGAGCTGAGCAGAGGCTTATGGCTACCAAGGACAAGCCAGGCTCTGCAGCCATGGCAGGAACATTGTGAGAGCCACACTGCAGCAGATCCACTGCCAGGAGAAACCAAGCTGTGGAACAGTTGTCCAATGTCATCTAATCCATGGAAGGACCTGGGGGAGCATCCTGCCCTGACACTGAGGCACGTAAATGAACAGGAGCTCTTCGGGGAACGTCTGGCAGGCTCTGCAATGAAGCAGGTAAATACATCCTTGGAAAGGTGTTTCAGTACTAATCACCCTGACTGTCAAAAATGATTATTTTTTGTCTGTGACAACCATGATGAGCTTTCCAGCCCTAAATCATGTTCTGTCTTCTTCTGCTTTGCTAAAGAATCATCTGCTATCTGCAGACTTTCCCCTTTTGATTTCCTTTCAGATAAAATAGATTGATTGAGTGTATTGAGTTTCCCACCACCAGGCATGTTTTATGGATCATTCATTCACTGAGTCATGTAGCTCTTTTGAACTATTCTCAATTTTTCATCATCAGTTTTAAGTGGGAACACTGGATTTGGACATGCTACTGCATTTGTTCATGTCAAGTTACGACAATAACCGGGGTAGCTTGAGTGGTTTAGAGATAAAATATCTGCTTTTTCCCCATGTTCTTGTTCTGCCTAATCAAACTAATGACCCTGTCTGAAAGAATAAGACTGTTATTGCTATTTAATTCACTTATTTTTATTTACCAAAGAACCTGTCCAACTTCCTGACACCTGTATAAATAAGACTTGAGAAAAAGATAAATGTTCTGTCTTCATTTGTTCTGGCTCAAAAAAAGCTCATTCACTGTTTGAACAACAACAAAAAAAGTTAGAAAGAGAGAGAGAAAAAAAGAGTAAATGAGTGTTTTACTTTGCTGTGCAAGCCAGGAAATCTTAACTGGGGAGGCAAGGTCAGAAACATAGGATCTTCCATGGTGACTCTCCCTTTTAGTGCTGCTCGAAGAATTCTCTTTTCAAGTGGAAAGGATTACTACCCTCAGAGCTTGCTTTCATCCCAAACACCATGGCATCACAAAGGAGAATGTCCATGATCGGTTATGATCAGCGGAAGGAACTGAGCTCTCAGACTGCAGAGAATTACCAGTTTCCCATGTTACTGGAGGAATACCAATTAACGTTAGTTGCATTAGTCACTGAAACTTGAAGGGACACTTATACTGTGACGCCTGAATTCAGTTTCCTGTTGCTATAGTGTCTTATGGCACTTCAATCTCATACAAACATACTGCTCCTGGGGACAAGGGACAAACAGGTCAGCCCTGTTGTTTAGTGTCTAAGAAAGCCAATATGCTACCATGTAGGTTGGCACTTTCTGTTCATTTCTTGCCAAAAAAAAAAAATATATATATATAATATATATATATAAATTTATTTCTGTTGTTGTTGTTGTTTTGTTTCTTTATTTGTTTGATTTCTTTTTTTTGGCAATGAAGGAAATCTGTTTCTCCCTATTTTCCATTTTTAAACAAAATAAGAGGTAGAGGAAATCTGAATAGGGAGCAAGTTTTTAGTGTGCCTTACCTATTACAAAGTCCTCAGCCAGCAACAATACTCTGTATCTCTGTTGATCAGGTACACATTGGAGAAGTCAGCTTCAGGGTGGGAAAATTAATTCTGTCTCTTTACAGGACTGTACACCTGCTTCTGCTCAGTGTATTAGTTACATTTCTCCTCCTGTCTGTCTTTCCTACAACATTCCCCTCCTTGTAGCTGGTTGTCTACCTCTGAGAGGTTAAAAGGAGCAAAAATCCATATGATCACCTAGTCTATCACCCTGTCAGCTTAAATTGCTACCTCCAGCATATTTGCTCATGTTTTGTCTGTCTGAGGGCTCTCTAGCAGCTGCAGGCTAAAGATGGTCATGAGGCCCCAGAGAGCAACTTTTTCACCTTTCATTTACTTCAGAAAATTAATCTGTTCTGAACCAAAAATGGTTGTGTATCAATATATGTATATATACATATATATGCACATATATATATGTGTGTATATATATATATACATATGACATTTCAGGTTTCTTGCATTTATTTGCAGAAAAAGAAAAGAGCCAAAGGCAGAGTAATTCGTAGAGATTTAATTAATAAAACATATGCCTGACAGAAGTTCACAAAAACATCTGTTGTTTCATTTTGAGAAATGCCAAGTCTGCAGTATGAATGGCATGCTGGCTTGCTTCCAGCCTGGATAATTACATTCTTCCTACCTGTGAATGTTCCTGCCATGTCAACTGGATACAGCATTTCTTCCAATCTCCTTTGCCAAATTACTTTGTGCTACTGCGGTGTATGCATAAATGGCTGCCGTGTTTCAAGCCAGAGATGTCTTTCTATCCACTCATGAGTAGTCCCTGAAGCTCTGACAGCTCACTGAAGGATTCGGCCTGCTGGGAGCCGTGCAGATATAAAGGAAGTTATGGCCAAAGCTTTGCTCTGGGGCTCTGAGTTTGAAATATTTGGAAGATGTGACTATATGGCCATGTATGTTGGCCATTCATCTGAGCTGGAAATCTAATTTGCAGAGTTATTTGGGAGCAGTGGCTATGCTAACACACAGCATGAAACGTTGATGTAAGGACAATGCCAGGCTTGCACAGCAGCACTGCCTCCAGAGCAGAACTGGTTTGGGCCTCGCTGGCTTGGCACGTGGGCTGAAGCACCCTGCAGATCTGTGCTGCTCCAAGGGCACACTTGCCCCCTGCAGGATTTTCCATCAAGACTCCTCCAACAAGAGTGGGTTGAGTCTGGTGCTGCATGCAGAAGGCAAGGGTTTTTCCGGATCTCTGCAGGGCAGAAGTCAACATCTGGGCATAAAAGGTTTTTTGTTGCAGTTATTGAAAAGATTGAGACTTGAAAAGCAAATGAGCAAATAAAAGCACAAAAGGCCTCAAATCTTCCTCATACTATTCTATTTGTTCAGGTTCCTGGCTCTGGTGGGCTGGTTCTGGAGCCTTGTGGCACTCAGTTAGCTGCACAATGCACAGACATTACAGCAACCAAAACAGCATCAGTGCTCTTTCCCAGTAGTTTGTTTTTTTTTTTTCCCAAAGTTGGAAACAAAGAAAAACCTCTCACAAAATAGTAGATATTCCTCAGTCTTAACCTTTAGCAAGTATTTACGTTTGTATACAGTAAATAATATATATTAAAAAAATGGATTTGGCAGCATTTCACTTATTCACATTAGGAAAATTATTGCAGGAAAATATTCAATGTTAGCTTAAAGACTAAATGTGGAAAGGAATGTTTCCCAAATAAATGATTTTAAGCATCACCTGAAGGTCTCTTTTCATAGTCAGATTTAACTAGAAATTCCCTAGGCTCAAGTCCCCCAGCTCAGCCATGATTTCTTGTAATGCAAAGGTTCCAGATGGCTCCAAACATGCAACATGGAAGCTGGAGTCCTATTGACCCCTGCTTTCAATAGCTTCCACATCAAAGCCAGAGCTGAAGATCCTAGAAACCCTGCAATGCCCTTTGCCTTCCACACAGAGGTTCAGGCTTACTATCACATTTATAGCTTTGGTTCCATGATGGATGGTAGCACAGAGCTCCAAGCTGGGCAGCGAACAACCCAAATACTGCTGCAGGCAGGTTTCTTTATGTATCAGAGCCATCATTTCTCCAGCTAGTTTGGTTTTGCTGCATTTTGCATGCTCTGCAGCACACACCCTGCATGCACACAAGCCTCATGAGGTGAACCTGAAAACTGCCTGGGGCTAGCTGGAAATCTGTCATGGCTGCCTTTTCTCACAAAAACCTACTTTGTCAAAAATTTGGGCCAGTTTTCTTTGACTTTCTCTTGTTGCAGAACTGAGTGACAGCATGCAGTGCCAGAGAGAGGTGAGTCAGTTCATCTTAAAGATTCTGAACTGAAGTCTGTGCTCTCACCTCTTCTCTTCCACCAGAAGTGTCAAAATAACTTTGGACTCTTTCAAACTCTTTTCAGGCACTTTACGTCCAGTAAGGGGCAACTGCATTCTTATGGCTCATAAAAATTCAAGAATTGGATATATCGATTCTTGAAGTAAGAATGCTAATTACAAAAATTAGTTTCCCAGTGAAGCAGAGATATTTTTAAAAAATGGGAGAGTTTATTCCAAAAATATCTTCCAAAACGACATTGGAAGGAAAAGACAATTGACTTCAGTACTTTTCAGAATGTAATATATTTATATTACATTGTTTTTTTCTCTATAACACACAAAAGTAAAAAATAATAATAATAAAAAAACAATCTATTCACCTTTCTTTAATGGGTTATTAGAATTAAATAAAATGTGAAGGGGATTATCTGTGTAGATTCCTTTCAGATTTCCAACATCAAACCAGAAACATGAGTGAGGACAAAGTGGCTCCTAATCAGTCACTAGGCAAGGATTATTAATAGACAAACTGTGGGAAAGGTAAACTTTAGAAAAGTTAAGTACCTGAGAAAGGAGGGCAGCTAGCAAGCAGAATAAAATCCAATTTCACAATGAGGTGGAGAGTTAGTCACTTAAATGACACAAAATTGATTTTTCCTTTCCAGTGGAATTGTGTGTTGTTTTTCTGATGCATGTAATAAGGGCCTGAAAGCACAGTTTGGTTTGGCTTCATTTTTATTATTTTATTATTTTAATGTGGTTGGTTTCTACCTGTAAAATATGAAAGAAATATTCCACAGTTTTCTACCTGAGTTATCTAGCGGAAGACCCAAATATTTAACAATAATGCTCGCTCTTCCAAGGCATTCTTCAGTTACCGAATGTTTCCTGTGTATATGCATATATATACATGGCGTTTTTCATAAATGAGGGATATCATATCTAAGGTAGGCATGCACAGACGCCATGTCTTCTGTATGTACTACGCACTGGTTTGAGAAGATGCCTGTATTTGTGTTTGCATTGTGTCTGCAGGGCTTTATCATGGCCACTACCCAGACAGGCCGCTGATACCTATTTCAGAATCCCTGCTCACCGCTGCAGTGAACAGTGAAATAGATTATGAATTCCCAAGATGTCAAAAATTAGATTTAGATTAATAGCCAGATAAATCTTAAAGAAAATTTTCCCTTTAAGCATCTCTCTAAGTCTTTTTTCCAGTCCTGTCTTTATAGTGTGCCCTCACTGACTTTCCACCACTGTAGTGTTTGCTATATGTTTCTAATGGGTAAATTGTTCAGACAAACTCCTTTCTGTCACTCTTCATTCATCACAGATGAGAAAGATGAGAAAAATTCCCATCTCCCTCACAGAGCTGTATTCTGGGCAAGCTTTGGACACAGAGGAAAGGCAGAAATAATGAGACAGAAGTATTTCTTTTCTCTTTTGATATCCTGCTTAACAACACACACTTCCTCCTCAAGATCTTTTGTAATCTGAATAAGGAAGGAGAGTCAATGTGAATGCACTTGAAATAAAAGCTTCTCATGGAACACCTGAAGTAAGTGCAAAGGTACACAAGGTTTGTTTAGCTTGCAGCAGAGAAGGAACATTTGTAAATAGCCCTTCAAGACAGCAAACACAGTTTGGTTTACATTTTGCTTCCCTCCCTATGTGCAAACGTGGACATTATAATGGCTATTTTCTTTGCTGTTATCAATGACAACATGGTCAGCCGGCCACTCTCCTTTCCAGACCGGTCAGTCTTTTATGAAAGTAGCTGATTTTTCCCTTTCCTATGGCATATTTTTGGCTGAGCAATGGGCATATCGCAGTGAGTTTAGAATAATGCCTGTGCATCCACTTACCACTGCTCCCCAAAAATCCCTGTTCATGGTGCACAGAGGGCCAGTGCAACAGAAGTAGAAGCTACCACATATAAATATTTAAGGTTAATCATGAGGTAAGGTAAATGGCTTGAATGGCTTGAATCTGTGTATTATAAACATGGCTGAGAGTATGTCCCAAGGAATCCTATGCATGGCTTTGCATACCCACCCCTGAGTGCAGTAATTTAGCCCTTCAACATGCAAGTTACATAAACAAGTACATGCTACAAAGACACTATATGTAGGGAAGTATTCATTCTGTGAACAACAGGATGAGACTTCCTTGCTGCCTGATAAACAAGAAGAAATGACTGCAGATGGCTGCTTTTCTCCAACAAAAGGTTCAGGCCCTGCACAAAGCAGTGGGCATTGACTAGTGCAGCTGAGTCGAAGGAAGCACTCAGACTCCTTGGGTATTAAAGATTGCTTCTGCCATCAGCGCTGTGCCGCTGCGGTCTCCTGCCACCTGCACCTGAGCTCTCTGTTCACCTCTCATGGCTGCATAGCTAAAAGATGGGAGGTGTGGTGGAGCTGCCAGCAGGTAGCTATGTATCAGATGAGCCACGGTACCTGGCTCCATCCATGAGTACGTGTGCCTCTGCATGCCTTGGGTCTCTGGCACATGCAAGGTAAAATGAGTTAGTTTAATTCTCAATAAAAGAAGTTTAAGCCAGTAGAATTCATCTCATGCCTGCAGCCAGTGAAAAGTATGTTTAGTTACAATATTTCATGTTAGAATGTGTATTTGGGCCTCAGAGCTCAATAGGGCTCTCTATATATCTTTCTTCTTTCCTTTACCCTGGCAAATGCTTTGCTTTTCCTCACTGAAGGAATTTGTCCTCTTTGTGCTTTGGCCTGGTCTTATGAGACCAGTTTCAGAGGAGGCCAGTTAAAACCAGAGCCATCGTCACAGTGTCATTACAATATACAGCTTTTTTGTTGAAATCACTCTCAAGATTTAGGAGGTCTCCAGATCCACACGTAGGAGAGGCTCAGAAAGCTAAAAGCAAGTGGAAACTTTGCCAAATACCAGCACAGCTCAGCTCCATCCGGCTGCCCCACCACAGAGCCAGGTGTCATCTGGGTCAGTTCCCGCCCCACTGTGTAGGACAGAGTAGCCTGTGCACAGGTTTTTGTCCATGCATTTATTTACAGTCCCAGTATGTGAGTCATAGCATCAGAGAACCTCTGGCTAGTGTCTTGTTCCTTTCCTGTTTAGGCTATGCAGTAACTTTGATGTTCTGCCGGGAATATAAAACTACCCTTGCAGTTTCTGATCAAGCACACCATAGGTTACACAATAAGAGTTGAAGCTAAGATACTATTTTCTCTTCAATCATTCACATTTCCCAATATTTAAAGGTAATGCACACAATTTTCAGTAACAGATTTTCCCTGTTCCTGCCAGTGTGTTATACTTTAGCTGCAATGGGTTTAACCAGCAGAAGATTGAGGAGCCATGCCATTCTGTTTAGGTGAGGCTTTAGTACAAGATGTACACTAGATAAACACCTTGTTTGTGGGGTGAAAATGATAATTGGAGTGTGCTTTGGACTCACGAAAGGGTGACTGCCTGGGGAAGTCACCGTCTGCAGTATTTGATGTTACATCATGGCTGGGTCAGTGACCTTTTCAACTTGGCTGGGAATCCACTGAGAAACAGCTGTGGTGTTTTTTCTCTTGAAATGCAAAAAGGAAATTCCTTGCCTTAATGTCTAGCATTGTTAGCATCACTGCAGTAAACTTCTTGGGGATTTTGTAGAACACTTGGTGTTGTTTTTTAACTGTGAAATGCTGATTTGTTTGTCATTTATAGGGGTTACACCAGGGTGAGCCAACACAGTTTAGTCTTGAGTTACTTTGGTCCTTGAGCCTATAAAAATGTTGCAGACCTTTAAAACCGCAATGGGAAACAGATTACACAGAGACATATTTCAGTCCCAGATGCTAAAGAGGTTTGGGCAGAGGCAACCAAACTACGTACTTGGATTCTGTGATTTTTCTGTTCTCATGCTGAGACTGATAAAACATTTGCTAAAGTCAATCACTGATAGACCGGGAATACCTACTACTTTCTGAGTAACAAAATTACAATATATGCCAGAGTCTGAGAGGTCAAAACATAAAATGGAAGAAATGTGAAATAGCAGCAAATTCTCCAGGGTGGGCCTGGAGACATTCAGAGATTTAAAGGAATTAAGGAATGATGTGAGTGAACCTCTAGCAATAACATATGCAATGGATAGATTATCATAATGTTCAGTTTTAGACAGCTTTGCTCTAGTGAAGTCTAAAGGCTTTCCACAATTTACTCCAGTGACAGAAATAAGCTGTGGCATACAATTTGAAAAATCCTAACCAAGATTTCATTGAAATCAGTTATTTTCCTAGAGACATAGATAGCAGTATATATTTTATTCATCACAGGGAGTAAAAAGGTCAGATCCGTGTTTCCATCATTACAGCTGCTCCTTACACCTGCACAAAGACTTGCTTCTTAGTTACCCATGTTTCCACTTGCCTTTGCTCCTCAACAGTCTTTTTCGGGAATATCCACCTGGAGCAGTACCTAACTCTTGAGAGACAGAGGCAAAAGCTGGTGTGAAAAATCAGAGAGCCTTGAAGTGACCTCAGGGTAGTGGACGAGTGCTGGGAGATGGAGCTTGCTTCAGGGTTGCCTCTTTTCTCACCTTCTAGACCAAATAAGGGAGCTGGCTGTTTACACCAGGAGGGACAAGACCGTTTTCTTACTTCTCATTTAGGCAGATCAGAATCAAGGGAAACTCCATTTGTCTATCTCAGAAGGGAGCAACTAGATCGATCTCTAAAACACAGGTGATGAGCAGCTTCCCTCCCACTCCCATCACCCTTCCCCTTGCTTACTACCATGTATGGCTTCATCTGCTGTTTCTGCAGCTCTGACACTCGGTCCCTAAGTTTCTGGATCATCTGAATTCCTCTTCACACTACAAAACATGAGCCCCTTCATATTTAATACTTCCATATTCATAATAGCCCTGAGAGTGTCATCCTTTCCAAAAGTCCTGTGTGAGGTTGCTTCCAGACCCTAGAGTCTCTCCCGTGGGGGAATAAAGACCTCCCCCCTGGTTTGAGTTGGTGGGAAAATTCTCACTGTCATGATAAAACTAGCACTGGTGTCTAAACTCCACAGGCTGAAGCAGGATAGTCTGCCAATATATCACAATTGCTTAATCTGTGCTGAGTGTCGTTTCTCTTTCACCCTACCATCAGGAAAAGGACTTTCACACAAAATCAGTTTGTCTGTGGCACTGGAACAGGAGCTTCTGAAAATTTGTACAATTTCAAAGGAGCAGTCTGAAATAGGTACATAATTTCTGGTTTTCAAGAATGAAAAGAGCCTTGCTAAGAATGGTGTTAGGAAACAAGTGACACAGTAAACAGGTAACATTTGGAAATGGCATAGATAAGATAGTACAAGTGAGACACTTCTGTGAGGAACTTCTGCTGGAGTAGAGAAAGATAGGTGGCTTGATGGCAGACTAAATTTAATGCAGGCAAAGGGAAATAAGCGCAAGTTGGAAGGAAAAATCAGAATGACATATTTCTTGGCTCTAAATTAATCACAACCATACAGAAAAAAGTGTAACCAACTAAACCATATCCAAACCATCTGCTCTGTGTACAGCAAAACTGTTGGCAAATTATTAGAATACAGCAGGAAAAAGATAGAAAACAATCCTGAAAATTAACATAATTATATAAACCAGTGACATGTCCTCTCTGTTAATTTTTGGTCACCTGGATCAAAAGTAATACTAGTGAGATATTAAGGGTCCAGGGAAATACAAAACAAAAAGGGTTACGGGAATGGATATGTCTTTTGTGTTAGAAAGGTGTGAAAAGTTTAGTAATGCTTAGATTAGGGAAGAAAAATAAGTGACAGCATGAGAGGAGTGTACAAAATAATTAATGCAATAAGGAAGATGTCCTTTCCCACGAAACAAAAGCATGGAGACATGAAACTGAATAACAAGCCATTTAAAACCAGTAACCCCCCCCCCCCAAAAAAAAAAACAAAAAACAACTATATTACAGTATCACAGATTTCTAGGTTGGAAGAGACCTCAAGATCATCGAGTCCAACCTCCGACCTAACACTAAGTACTCCACTAAACCATATCGCTAAGATCTATATCTAAACATCTTTTAAAGACCTCCAGGGATGGTGACTCCACCACCTCCCTGGGCAGCCCATTCCAATGCTTAATAACCCTTTCAGTAAAGAAGTACTTCCTAACATCCAACCTAAAACTCCCCTGTTGCAACTTTAGCCCATTCCCCCTCGTCCTGTCACCAGGCACATGGGAGAACAGACCAACCCCCACCTCTTTACAGCCTCCTTTAAGGTAACTGTAGAGAGCGATAAGGTCGCCCCTGAGCCTCCTCTTCTCCAGGCTGAACAACCCCAGCTCCTTCAGCCGCTCCTCGTAAGACTTGTTCTCCAGACCCCTCACCAGCTTGGTCGCCCTTCTCTGGACTCACTCGAGCACCTCCATGTCCTTTCTGTAGCGAGGGGCCCAAAACTGAACACAGTACTCGAGGTGCGGCCTCACCAGAGCCGAGTACAGGGGCACAATCACTTCCCTAGACCTGCTGGCCACACTGCTTCTTATACAGGCCAGGATGCCGTTGGCCTTCTTGGCCACCTGGGCACACTGCTGGCTCATATTCAGCCGACTATCAACCAATACTCCCAGGTCCTTCTCAGCCAGGCAGCTTTCCAGCCACTCATCTCCCAGCCTGTAGCTCTGCTTGGGGTTGTTGCACCCCAGGTGCAGGACCCGGCACTTGGCCTTGTTGAACTTCATACAGTTGACCTCAGCCCATCGCTCCAGCCTATCCAGATCCTCCTGCAGAGCCTTCCTGCCCTCGGGCAGATCGACATACGCACTTAGCTTGGTGTCATCTGCAAACTTACTGAGGGTGCACTGGACACCCTCATCCAGATCATCGATAAAGATATTAAAGAGGACCGGCCCCAGTACCGAGCCCTGGGGGACACCACTAGTGACCGGCCTCCAACCAGATTTGACTCCATTCACCACAATATTGTATAATGGGTTACATATTATATACAATATTGTATAATGGGTTAGTTAAACATCTGTATGAGCAATGGGAACAGCTAGATTCTGTTAGACGAGAAAAGAAACAGAAAAGGGCCTACATCTATATCATTTGAGCCATAAACCAAATGTCAGTGTTAAGGAGTCCAATGGGCATGTAATACTCTTGATATCCTTTACAAACATTTTTTTCTGGGAGGAATTTGGACACACTTTGAAGCAGGGTACCATAGCACATCACTTCCCACACTGAAGGCAGGTGTGTCTACACTTCATGCCGTGGTGGGGAGGAGCAAGACCTGCACCATATCTAAGTGGGGTAACTAAAGAACTGAAGGTATCTGAGGTACCAACATGCCAGATCTGGGACTCCTATTGCAAAAATACATGTAGGTATGCCTGATGAGTTTAGTGCTGTGCAGAGGCCTTAGTGTGTCTGTCCCACATGAGGCAATGGCTGTCCACACAGCAGGGGTAGTGGGTTCAGTCTCTCCAAGATTTTCAGTTCTATGATGGTTTGTGATTCAACCAGACACCCAAAAACTTAGAGAAAACCATCATTTCTGGATGGAAAAAGCAGATATGTCTGGAATAGGTGGATGCATGGTAGTCTTATCTAGACTTGGCTGCACAGAGAGTTGTGTGGGCTGAAGTACTCTACTGAGAACAGACATCTGTGGAGATGCACCCTCAGAGTTTTGAAAGTGAATAAAGACAAACATTTCTAGCAGATGTAGTGCAGCAAGCAATTGTTCAGGATCACTTTACCATGTCTGATGTCCTTGTATAAACTACACACACTTGTTTATATTAAAAACCTAGACGTCTTGATGACGTCCTGGTGGAGTAATTTTGTTCAATAACTGGAGATGATGTCTACCTTTTGCCTAGCTCCAGAAAGGAAGCTATACAGTGGTTTGTCAATCTTATTGTCTCCTTTTCTGAGGTGCAGTTATATGTTGACTGGAACTGATTAGAATTTTTTCCCCTAACAAAATGGAATATCGGGAAGTGCTTTCACAATACTTTTCTCTAGGACTTTTATAAAGCACCAAATGAAATGCCTTCTGCCTGGATTCTCCAGAATATTGTTGTGGCCTACAGGAGACTAAATTCAAGTCTTTGATCTGCATGAGATATAACATTTCACTCTAATTTCAGTCTGAATCAAGGGATGTTTCATGTATCCTGCATGTCCTGCGTCTCCAGTAGCCTGTAGTACCACAGAATGCCAGTGCACACAGATGGAAGTTTCATTTTCAATTCAATCATATTTTAAAAACTGCAAATTTGGGGGGAAAAAGAAACAAAAAAAGCAACAATAATTCTCTGGGTCAAATCTCCTTTGTTGGGCAACCTTGGCTATAGTATTGTTAAGCTCAATGGCTTTCTTCTAGAGCTTCACTTACACACACACGTGTGCTTTTTTTTTTTTTTTTTTTCCAATAGAACATATGAGGAATCATTGTCATTCCCATTTAGTCTACCTAGTCTACCTATACATTTCCAGGATACAGGTGAACTGTTTAATTGGAAACATCTTTTGTGTCCTAACAGAAAAAAAAAAAAAGAGAGATTTCTTTATAAATAACAAAGCAGAGAACTGTTGCAATAGTGCCTGCTTTCAAGTGTTTTAATGTATTCCTTAATTAATTTGTTTAGACTGTGTTCAATAAATATGCTTCCTACAAAGCAGAAAGAGTACCAAATAAAAACTTTGCTGTGTGAAATGATTCTCCAAAATGTCTAGCTCTCTCCAGACTTCTTTAGCTATCTGATAATCTGGGCAAAAGCTTTGTCTGAAATCAAGAAGAGAGACCTGGAGTTCTTACCTCTGACACTCTCTCCCTCTCTCTGTCTACACACACAAAGAACAAAGTTTAATAGATAGCATATGCTGTTAACTGAGCCTTTGTTCCTGCCCCAGCAGAGTCAATGCACTGCCAAGTTTCACTTAGCTTCAGTGTGTCTCCCCTTTTTTTGGCTTGAGTTTCCTGCAATCTGAAGCAGTCTCACATAAAACTTAGAAGATTCACAGTATATTCAAATGGAAAATTTGAACCATCACTCAGAGAGTGCATTTTTCAAATCTGACTCTTTTCAGTGACCAAAACTTGGCACATTTGCCTACAGTGTGATAAGGATGGATGAGAGACGATCGAGCCTACTCCCTGTCTCCATATACGAGCCTAAGCAATGATCTTTGGAAAATGATCTCAAAAAATTAACAACTAAACTGTAGAATCTTGTTGTTGTCATTCATTTTCATGTTGTTGCTGTTGTGTTTCATTTTGTGTTGTTTCATTCTTGACAATATTTCAGTATCAAAAACATTAGACCTGCTGTCAAGCTTAGGAAATTAAAAAGGTGTCTAGTCTGTGGTCTTAGAAAGATTTCAGGTATGTGGAAAGATATGGTGGCTTTCCCTCAACGGCTGGGTAATTCTTTAACCTGACTCCTCCAGGGGAATTTCCCAGGTGAAAAATGGTCTTTTTTTTTTTTTTTTTTTTTTTTATACTTGGCCTGTTACAATTTGTTATTCTGTCTCTTTCTTTTTGAAAAGTTCTTTCCTCTGATTCTCTCTGATTAATTGTTGAAGAACTACACAGGCTTTATGCCTCTCACTAAAGGTCAGATTGATTAAGTCATGGTGGAGTGATAAACCTTTGTGAAATACTGTGTGAATGTGGAGGTCAGAGACTGCAACTTGGAATGGGCTGATCCTTAAAATCCCAAGTTTGCTTTTTATCTCTTCAGTGTAGAGGATAAGCATTTGTAACAGTGTGGTTTGTTGATGAGCATTTTTTTATATCAGATGTTTCCTACCTTGTGGAGAAAAATGTTTAATCATACATAATCTTTGGAAAGTCTATTTAAGACATTCTGAGAAAGATTTTGCCTTGCATTTGATTAACGGAATATATTTGAAAAGCCTCCAACAAACTTTTATCATCGTGAATTGTAGCTGGCACATCAACTGGATGTGAACTTGGACACAGACATGCCTAATGGCTTGGGAAATGCCCTGCTAGACTAGCAGAATTTTGCTGTCTGATGAATTAAATACCCAAATGATCTTGAAATAATGTTAAGGAAACATAGTT
Source organism: Anser anser (assembly GCF_964211835.1). Taxonomy (NCBI): domain Eukaryota; kingdom Metazoa; phylum Chordata; class Aves; order Anseriformes; family Anatidae; genus Anser; species Anser anser. Next base: position 61,174,162 of record NC_139723.1, on the reverse strand, counting down.
GACAGAAGCTGAGAAAAGAAGAGAGATTCAGGTTGAGGTTGGCATTCCATCACTAAGACATCATATTGCTCTATGAAGAATAACAAAAATGCAGAAATTCAGTTAAGGGAAATCGGTTTCTTTATTTTGGATTCCCATTCTCACAAGACTTGCTTTTACAAAACCAAAGATACAAGCCAGTTGAGTAGAAGTTAGAAACTGAACTAGTTACTAAGGATGGTATTCTGAGATTCTGACTTCATCAATGAACCTGCTCATGGAGTATCCACGTGAAGTCACGGGCTGCAGATACCAAGAAATTTTCAGCAGGCATGAGTGTATTTGAGAGGCCCGTAATAGATCAGGTAAGCTTGATACTATGTACTAATTAGCATGGTTCATAATGTCCTGATCTGAAGTCCCCTCTAACCTCTTAGAAGAAGGTCTTTGGGATCACAAGCCATTTCTCACTTTTCTTTCTGTGTGGCCCTGGGTAACAATCTTCTCTCCTCTTCCTCATAGACCTGGATTACACTGCCTATCTGAATTTCCCATCAGTCATATGTCTGTGCACACCACCAGCACAGACCAGTAAAAACTGCTGCTACACCTAACAAATCTTCAGCATGAATCATTGAGCAGCCTTGCATAAGGTGTTAAACTCGTACACAAAATCAAATCCAAAGATAAAGGCTGATTTTCATGCATCTTCCTCCATACCAGAACAAGATCAGAGTGGTGGCAGCAAGGTAGTAGCCTCAGTAAACCACGTTCATTTCTCTCCATGAACCAGAATGCCACCTGCACAAGACCCCCTCAAGTGCTGTGCTCCCTGAACGCCTGCTTTTGGGAGCAGTTCTATGTTCTGAGCTTTTCCTGTGGAGCAACAATCAGAGCTTTTGTCCCTGGTGGATAGAGTAAAGACCAGCTTTGTTATTGTAGCATAAGAATGATTCATTGCCTTTGTGTCACAGTTAGCACGTGTGGGGAAACCTAATAAATATCCCTATTCAGCCAAGATAATAGGGAGAATTAAATTGGTTGGCACTTGGATCAAAGCTCATTAGACTTGCATCTAACACTTGACAACCAGAGATAATATCAGAAAGGGGGTTTTCTTATACCATTTTCTGCATGTGTTGCAATGATTGTTCATGTGTAATGAGATCATATCTTAGCAAAGAATGAGAAATAGCATTCTTGCCGGTTGTCAAGACCTATCTGAACATAAAGTTTATTTAAAGACATTTTTTTGCTATGAGCTCATATTAAATCTCAGCAAGTTTATCCATTTCTAATTCAGTTATATGGTCATTACATGGAAAATCCAATTCAGATAAAGCAAAGCATTTTCATCCTCTAGTTACACAAGTATCAGGTCACAGCAATTATGTGCAAATGTCAGATACCTACCATGCCACTGCAGGGTTAACTTGAACATGTTCTGCACAAATAATGAGAAGCTTATTCTGTACAATAAAGTAGTGAATGTGACATTGCATTAACAGGATGAAGGAGGTGGACAAGCCTACTGAATGAGCTGAGCCTCAACCAAGTCCTTGACAGAGTGCCCCAGGTCTGATAAATATCCCAAATGACTCCTTCCCGTGGATGGCCTTCACAGACTGCAAAAGCAATAGCACAACACAATATCTGCTGTAAACCTCCTACTGTGTGTTTAACTATCCTAACCCCAATGAGCTTCAATCCTTTTCTGTGGACTCCCAACCACCTCCTGTGAGAAGATGGAGTCAATGAACCACACCTGCTACAACATTTTAGCCATCTAGCCTTTCCTTTCCATCCCTGCAGCCAAACCACTCACACACACCTAATCACTGCTCTCTCAGCTACTGCAGTCTTCCTCACAGGACTGCTTTCTCCCTTCATGGGGCTTTCAGGACGTTGCTGCCAAAGTCATATTTCTTATTCTAGCTGTGGCATTTATTGGCCTGTTTCCTCATTGCTCTCTGAAGAGGTCTAATGTCCTAGTTTTGAAGACCTTCTGCTGTGCAGCTCTTCTCACTAAATCTAACATAGTCTCTCTGCCTTGTTCTTTCCACTCAGTCACTGGCTACCTCCCTTCTTCCACAAAAGCCTTCATCCACTTTTTCCCTTTCCTCACCAAAGCCCATCCTGCAGCCACTTCCTTCTGGCAG